>NC_092776.1:70722967-70772890 GCF_047496795.1 Chiloscyllium punctatum | reverse complement strand
TTCCCGCAACATCCTCCCCAACGGACTTTCTGGAGGAATGTTAGCAGGGACTTTTTCTTCCTTTACTTTGTCACAGTTTGACTTACTCTGCCTACCCTCCATTTCTCAGGACCCTCGCCAGTCCCTCAGCGATTAAATACCCCTTTTCTCAGCCACCAAGGCAATACTTAAAAGTCAGGTTTCTTACCTTGGTCTGTGCACAGAGTTGCCTTGCCCCTTTCTGCTGTATTTTCTATTGACCTCCGTTCACTGTCTGATTCAGATGTCTCTCTTGTGGGATTCATACCAGTCACCCAAGGGAGCGGACCAAACTGGGACACGAGACCGCTCCTCAATCGGGAACGGGACATGTCTTCCCAGTGTCCAGGGCCAGCCACTCCCCCCAGCAATGGAAGAATATCCCGGATGAACCCCCAGTTTTGAGAAACAAAGCTCATGCACTTCAATAATTTCAGTCAGAGACAAGATCTGAAGCAATCAGTATTGTTTATGATACACTTGCAAGCGTGGTGCCTGCCGTAAGGCACCCAGAGTTTAGCAAGTCCATATCTTATATAGGATTCACTCCTCCCAACCCGGTGCCCATTACTGTTGTTTATCTCTTGCCGTATCCAGCCTTGTACATAACAAAGTAGAAGTCTTGCTTGGCTATTTCACCACATCCTGCTGCGGCCCATTGTTAGGTATATCCTCCTTCACTGCCATCTGTTTCCCTTGTAACATTCCCTCCCATTCCTCATCCATATTGAGCTCTATGACCCTATAATTGGGGTTTGTTTTTGTTTTTACAGAAGTGGGAAACAGATGCTTCGAACTACTGTTTGTACAGGCATATCTGGCTTAACCTCCACCCTCACAGCACCTTATCTATTTGTCTATAACATCTACCATTGTTTACAGGCATGTTTCATTCTTGTATGCACATCTGAGATAATACAAAAACAATTATATATTTCCTTCACATAGTTTTCATTCTTGTGAACTCAGCTCTTGGTTGAAACAATTCTCCACTGGTGTGAGTGTATTTACCTTGCTCAAGTAATTATGATTGCAGAAGTAACAATACTTTACCTAAATCCCACTGTATACTCCTTGATTGACGGTCTCACTAGAGTCCACAAGACAGTGGAAAAGTTACACATTGCTGAGGCATGTTAGCGCAGGATTTAAAAAAAAATTTGAACAGCAGACACTATTGTGCTATGCTTGGTGTGAGTTCAAACCATTATTGATATTCCCCTGAAAGCTGGTTTTAAATTATAGAATATTGCTGCATCAATGCAGGCCAAAATCCATCTTGTCCAGAATGTGTAATATTTTTAAAAAATAGATAATATGAAACAAGAAAAATGATTTTGGTGATGTGAAGAGATTTGTGTGTGGAACAAAAGTGTGTGCATTTGAAAAAGGAGCAGGTGACAACTTGTGTTGACAGGTGCTGAAACAAAGTGACAATTCACTGCATTCCCTCGAAACTTAATAACTTTGGGAAAGTTTATTGTCCTGACATTGTATCCCAATTCTTGGGAGAAGCTGCGATGAACCATGCATCGTTGAATGAGACTGAACAAAGATCACATAGTTATAACTGAGGACTGAATTTTAAATGTTGTGAGCAGAAAATAATTGCACCAGTATATTAACTGCACCAAGTCTGGTGAATTAATCAGTCTGGATTCGGCTTCCTCTGTCTGTCTCCCCAATAACTACTGCAGTCCTTCTGCTGAAAGAAGCAAGACCTTGCAGTTTGATTGTTTGCTGACTACACATTGGAGGATTGAGGTTAGACTTGGCAAGGGTCCAAATTAAAGCTACTATCTGTAATCAGAGACAGTGGGATTGCATTTGAAACAAAAATGTGGACTTTCTTTAGTGTCACAAAACTCGTCCATTTTTATCTGAAAGCTGTTCCTTGGCTCAAGGAGACTCTGTCCTTGATTTTTTGTTGGAGGTGGAGGGGGGGGGGGGGGGGGTGCAGGTTCCGATCAGTCTGGTGTGGTACAGAGATAAAAAGGATTTGAAGAGGCCTTTTGTTTACATGTAAACAGATGAGCCTTCAGGCCAAAGTGATCGTGCTTGACAACTCACCGACATAATCAAAGGGCAGTGGTCAGCTCTTTAGCTGAGCTAAGCTGAACAGGTTTGCAAAGTTCAACAGGGAGTTGTGTAGAAACTCTCTTTTCTGCCCTCCAACTTCAACTTGAAGCATTGATACTGGTGTTTAACATTGGAACTGATGTACTCGGAACAGCATAATTACGTCGAGCTGGATAGGTGGGGTTCTGTAGGGGTTCTTTGTTCTTTGTGTAATTTTGTGAGTAATGATTGTGCCTGTTTAAAATCTAGTCAGCAACCGAGCTATTTTATTCCAGGTAATTTTCACTGTACACTTATCGAAACAAACTGCAATGTTATGCTCTGGGCTGCCTGCTTAAGAATTTTGTGAGTGGTCTAATAGTCCACATTAGTAATTTCAATGTTAATGTAGTTGTAGTTCCTTATGTTTTAAACAACTTTATAATAGTCTGAGCTTAACAGTTCCAGTAAAAAATATCAAAAGGTATGCAATATTTATTGGATTATGTTAGTTACTGGAAGTATTTATTTAAAGTCACAATTATTTCCTTAGCTTTTAAGATGATGTATATTCCCATTTAAAGGAAGATGATACTTTGCTGTGAAGTGAAGGCTGAATCTGCTGTGATCATTTTGAGTCTGGCCATTTGCAGAGAAACACCTTTAAATTTAATCTCAAAGGAGCACTTTATTGTTTGAGGGCTTGGACTTCGGAGTAACCTAATTAAGATGTCACTGAGCAACTTCCCACTTGGTATATCGAGCAAAACATGAGGGAAATTCAACACACCAGTTGACGAGAGATGGGCATATAGGTGACAGTCTTTAACCATTGTAACAATAAATTCAGAACCTGGTCAATCTCAGATTACTATGTATGATGTTATGTCATAAATAGATTAGATTCCCGACAGTGTGGAAACAATCCACACCGACCCTCCGGAGAGTAACCCACCCAGGCCAATTTCCCTCTGACTAATGTACCGAACACTACGGGCAATTGAGCATGACCAATCCACCTGACCTACACATCTTTGGACTGTGGGAGGAAACCGGAGCACCCGGAGGAAACCCACGCAGACACAGGGTGAATGTGCAAACACCACACAGACAGTCTCCTGACTGAGCCAGCACACCGCCCAAGTGTTTTAACAAAAACAGAAACAGTAAAACACTTCCTGAGAATTGATGCTGTCTTCCATCCTGTTTAACTAATAAAATGTATTGTTGTTGGAGTGAGGTCAATGGAAAATAAAGACCATGAAAGCATAGGAAGGGTTAAAGCATGAAGACCACTGGGAATCTGTGATCTGTGGAATGCAGGGGCAGGATGGGATAACCATAGTGGAACATTCTGACACCCATCAGCAGAGTAAGGTTAAGGCTGAAGGGTCACTATGGCCAGATGAGATAACACTAGTAATAAAGCAAGTTTCTCTGGTAAGTGTTATTATGACAGGATTGGGACCGGAAATATTTGGGATATGATATTAAAATATCTAACTAATAGTTAGTCGAGTCAGCTTGAGACAGGAGACTATTGTAATAGATGGAATAGCTAAATATCTATCATGACAGGTTAGTCTGCAATGGAAGATCACTGCAGCAGAGTTCGCAATAAATATCTAATCATGACATTCGAATAACATCAAGTAGAATGTACAACTAAAGAGGTAATGGGAACTAACATCACTGGTTTATTGTGGAGCTGGAGTGAGATACTTTGATTAAGATAGTTGGTCATGCTGACAAGCTCACAGAAACATGATCAAAAATTATATAAAAATCCACGGACCCTGAGGTTCGGGGGCATTCGAGAATCTGCTTTCTCAGTGTCACGGTTTTTTGTTTGCAAATAAAATACTTATTTCTTGAAGAACTCTCTGCGTCTCCTGGTGGTTCTCTATAGTTTCTCCACAACACTACCTGACCCAGTAATGCAGGGCCCTGGTCTCTGTCTCCGTTTCTCTCTCTCAGTCTCTCACTTATGCACGCACGAACGCGCACACAGTTACTGAGGGACAGTGAATGACAGAATAATAGAAGCATTTTCAAATATTAAAGCTCCATTAAACAATCCTGGGATGGGTTGATGGGGACAGTGTAGGGGGAGCTTTACTCTGTATCTAACCCTGTTCCGACCCTACCCTGGGAAGGGTTGATGGTGATACAGAAAAGGGAGCTTTACTGTGTATCTAACCCCATCCTGTCCCTGCCCTGGGAGGGGTTGATAGGGAAAGTGCAGGAGGATCGTTATTTTGGAACATAGGAACAGGAGGAGGCCATTCAGCCCCTCGAGCCTGTTCCATCATTCAATGGGATCATGACTAATCTGTGGCCTAACTCCACATTCCTTCCTTTGGCCCATATCCCTCAATATCTTCACTGAATAAACATGTATCTCTCTCTGATTTAACCTCAACGACTGATCCAGCATCCACTGCTGTTTGTGGAAGAGAGTCCCAAACCTCTCCCACCCTGTGTGTGTTAAAGTGCTTCCGACCATCTCTCCTGAACACTCTGGGCCCTCATTCTCAGACTCTGCTCCCTCTTGGTCTAGAATCTCCAACCTGTGGGAATCGTTGATCTTGATTGATCCTGTCTCATTCTGTTTATTCCTTGAAGGCTTTGATCAGATCACCCCTTAGCTTTCTCAATTCTGGAGGAAAACGGCCTCATTTGTCCAGTCTCCCCTCAGAATGTAATCCCTGAGCTCCAGGATCATTCTTGTAAACCTCCTTTGTGCTCCCTCTCTGTACTCCAACCTGATAGCCACACACTTGCTGACACTGAACTCCATCTAACACAGCTTTGCCCATTCACCCAATCTATCGATATCCCTTTGTAATGTTAAGGTACCATCTGCACTGTCTACAATGCTGCCTAACTTTGTATCTCACCCCATGCTGTCCCGATCCTGTGTGTGTTTGATAGGAACAGTGCAGAGGGATCTATACTCTGTATCTAACCCCATGCTGCACATGTGCTGGGAGTATTCGATGCAGACAGTGTGGAGGGAGATTTACTCTGTATCTAGCCCCATGTTGTCCCTATCCTGGGAATGAATATACCATTGGCTCAGAGACAGGAGACATGATAGAGATGAATGAGACTTTCAGACTGGAGGGAGCTCCAGGCACATACAAGTTGGGAACTGTTTTCAGTAAAAGGTAATTGATTCCAGGTCACTGCAGAGTGTAAGAATCTGATGGTGTTCCCTCACTATCCCCCTCCAATCCCTGGGAAGATCTGCTCCCCCACCATGTTCCATCCTAACTGCTGACTATGTTAGATACATTAATACATTGGGGATGGACGGGGGTGATTTTAAACCTGGGATCTTGCTGTGTAACTTGCCTTCAAAATGCTCTCACATTCCCTTTCAAGTAATCTTTTCCTTCTTTTATCCCAATGAACTTTTGTTGGGAAAGCTGCAACGTGAAGATCCAAAATGTTCAGGCCGAGGGAAGCCTTGGCCAAGCTCCAGAGGGAGACGTGGTTCTGAGGCCTGAGGCCTGGTTGACAGGCTGCACCCCGTGGGGGCCGACATGGATTGTGTGTTTATTTACCCCGAGGTTTAATCTCCTCTGGGGTTCCCGGGTTTTAGGGGCATCTGGTTAACTGGCTACTGTCAGATTGTGGCCCTGTCATTTTTAAAGCAGGTTTGAAGCCTGGTGTTAAAGTATGTCATTTACATAAATGATTTGGATGCGAGCATAAGAGGTACAGTTAGTAGGTTTGCAGATGACACCAAAATTGGAGGTGTAGTGAACAGTGAACAGGGTTACCTCAGATTACAACAGGATCTGGACCAGATGGGCCACTGGGCTGAGAAGTGGCAGATGGAGTTTAATTCAGATAAATGTGAGGCGCTACATTTTGGGAAAGCAAATCTTAGCAGGACTTATACACTTAATGGTAAGGTCCTAGGGAGTGTTGCTGAACAAAGAGACCTTGGAGTCCAGGTGCATACCTCCTTGAAAGTGAAGTCGCAGGTAGGTAGAATAGTGAAGAAGGTGTTTGGTATGCTTTCCTTTATTGGTCAGAGTATTGAGTACAGGAGTTGGGAGGTCATGTTGCAGCTGTACAGGACATTGGTTAGGCCACTGTTGGAATATTGCGTGCAGTTCTGGTTTCCTTCCAATCGGAAAGATGTTGTGAAACTTGAAAGGGTTGAAAGATTTACAAGGATGTTGCCAGGGTTGGAGGATTTGAGCTACAGGGAGAGGCTGAACAGGCTGGGGCTGTTTTCCCTGGAGCATCGGAGGCTGAGGGATGACCTTATAGAGGTTTACAAAATTATGAGGAGCATGGATAGGATAAATAGACATAGTATTGTCCCTGGGGTCGGGGAGTCCAAAACTAGAGGGCATAGGTTTAGGGTGAGAGGGGAAAGATATAAAAGAGACCTAAGGGGCAACATTTTCACGCAGAGGGTGGTACGTGTATGGAATGAGCTGCCAGAGGATGTGGTGGAGGCTGGTACAATTGCAACATTGAAAAGGCATTTGGATGGGTATATGAATAGGAAGGGTTTGGAGGGATATGGGCCGGGTGATGGCAGGTGGGACTAGATTGGGTTGGGATATCTGGTCGGTATGGACGGGTTGGACCGAAGGGTCTGTTTCCGTTCTGTACATCTCTTTGACTCTATGTCCATCCCCAGGATCTGAGAGGGGGAATTAAAACCCAAATGATGTGACACTCTCTAAAGACTTGTCATAATGTCAGAGTAATATTGGTTACAGAGAGGGTAGGGTGAGAAAATACAACAGTGAGAGAAAGAGAGTGAGAGAGAGATTTGAAAAATTGAGAGAGCAGGGGAAACAGAAGGGGAGAGAGAGGGAGAGGTGTGTTGAGATTGTGAAATTCTGCAATGTTTGATTCTGGGGTGACAGGAAATAATTAAACTGAAGCAGCATCACAGAGGGGGAAAATGGTCAGAGTAATTAGCTGCTGCTGCATTGTTGCATGTGGGATCTTGCTGTGCACCAGCTGCCCCAATGCCGTCATTGCAAGCAGTGAGTGTTTTAATCAGGTAACCTGGTATCTCAAAGTTTCTCCAAAGCTTTGGAATGAAAACTCAGCTCATCACCCGATATGTTTGTGTTTGGATGTCGCTGGGAAATTGTCTGTGTCACAGAGAGAGGGGGAAACCTGGGATCTTGCTGTGCTATCTCTCTGTAATAATTTTCCTCCTTTGCTTTTCAATGAATGCTGTCTCTTTCCTCCCAAGGGATCTTGCTGGCCACTTGAAGATTCAAAGAGAGAAACTTTGGGATCAGGAGACCTTTGAACAAGAGCTTTCTCCAGAGGGGACACGGGCCTGAGGCCTGAGGCCTAGTCGACAGGCTGCACCCCGTGGGGGCCCACGTGAGTTGTGTGTTAATTTACCCCGAGGTTTAATCTCCTCTGGGGGACCCTGGGTTTTAGGGGCCTCTGGGTAACTGGCTCCTGTCAGATTGCAGCCCTGTCATTTTTAAACAGATTTGAAGCCTGGAGTTAAAGTAACTGGGGCCCTGGGATTTGACACAAACACATCAATCCCCAGTGAGTGTCTGACAAACAGGACTCCCCAAGGAGGGAAGTAAAACCTTAAATGAGAAACTTTCTCCAAAGACTTCTTCTAATATCAGAATAATGCTACATGTGGGATCTTGCTGTGTCTCAAACTACCTGCAGAGTGGCCTACGTTGCGACCAGGGTGATCAAATGTGATAATCGCACAGAAAAGACACAGGTTCGCCAATTCCCCAGGTATCTGGGAGGGGATCTCTCTCTCTCTCGGTCTTTCTTTGGTTGATTTTTCAAACAAATAAAACCGTCCCACACACAGAAATCCACAGCCTCCTGTCGGATGTAAAGTGGGATTTGAGCACATTGTGGAGCACGAAGGGGACTACCCTGTGGGATTGCACTGTGCATCAATAGCCCACCCTGTGACTTGTCGTCATTTTAATGGGGAGGGGTGTGGAGGACAGGATGTGGGAATCCAGGCAGGGAGAGACAGACAGAGAGAGAGACTCATGATCAGAAACTGGATTTGTAAAGTGCTGGTATTATTGGGATCTTGCTGTGTGAAAATTACATGGGGGGGCATTTTGCTTGTGGAGTGGTTGATATGGGGAGGGGTTGTTGCTGGGGGATGGCACTAGTTCTCGCAGGGGGTAAAGATGAGGAAATACCCAGGGATGCCACACCCGGCTCCCTGTTGGATCTTGCTGTGCGTCCCTCAGCCTGCAGATTGCCCCTTACACATCACAGGAGTCTGTCCAAAGGGCCCAGGCTCCGTTTGCTGATGGTCTGATAGTGGGTGGGGTGTATCATCCCTCCTTTCCCCAGCCCAGACCCCCCACCACCTCTCCTCCCCCTCCCTCCACAATGTGATAGTGAGGGGGCTAATGGCTACAGGACAGGGCGGGGAGATGGGAACACACTTTAAATGGGAGGGAGGGAGGGAGGGGAGGGCATTTCAATCAGAACAAAGGGGAATGGAGAGAGAGAGAGACACACAAATCCATTCTCGAGAACAAGAGGAATCTAAGCAGAGATGGAGAGGGGGATAGGGACAGGGAGAGAGAGGTGGGGGAGAAGAGAGAGAATGAGAGAGGGAAACAGATGGGAAGGAGTGAAGGAGAAAGAGAGACAGTGTGAGGGAAGGAGGGAGAGAGGGAGAGAAGCAGCTGGAGGGGGCAGGTTAAACACGGAGGGAGGGACAAGATCCAGGCTCTGAGACCAACTCCCTTCCATCGAGTCTCAGAATATAAACCCTTGGGGTGGGGTTGGGGGTCTCAGTCAGAAAGCATTGACCCCCTGGGTCCCAGTGAAATTTGTTCCCATTCTCTGGGTTTAAAACCAGGGGGAAGTGCTGATAAAATCGGGAGCTTTGGGAAGTCACTCAGTGATGGGATTTTGTTTGTTTTTCTTGTTTTTTGATTCAAAAGATCTTGGCTCTGATTTAATCAACTTCCATCTCCCTCTCTCCCTCCCTCACACTGCCAACCCTGGGATTTTCTCTCTTTCTGTGTCTGTCTCCATTTCTCTGTCCCTAATCTTGTTTGTGTTCTCTCCCCACCTCGGTCTCTGTCCCTCTCTCTATCTGTCTGTATGCCCCCAGCCCTCCCTCCCTGTCCTCCTGTCCCTAAGGGAGATTTGGACTCAGTATCGTGTGGTATTGCACATATCATTAACACAGTGGGATCTTGCTGTTCCCTGGGACTCCTGTTGTTGTCCAAACTGTGGGTGTGGGTGTGGGTGGGGGGAAATAACGCCCCTTTCTCAGGGTGGAGTGGGGCAGGGGGGAAGCCTGGGGACTGGGATCTTGCTGTGCATGAAGACACACACAGTCGAATGGCCGGTAAGTCTCTGCACATACTCCCTGTGCCCCCCCCCCCAAGCCCAGGGCCTGGGACACAGTGAGGGGTGGGGGTGGTGAGGGAGGGTGGGAGAATTGTACACAATGGAGACACAGAGGGGGCTTTTATACAGAGATGGGGGAAGTATGGGCAGAGGGGACAGTGGGGTGGGTAGGGGGTAAATGAAGGTGCACAAAAGGAAGAGGGGCAATTAGATTGGGGAAGGAGGGGAAAATAGGGGGGGCTGGAAAATTCCAGGGGGGTGGAAAATTGTGGGTGTGGTCACAAATTAGCCGAAGATGGGGGGCTGTGGGGTTACAGAGGAAGGGGGTGGTAAATGTAGGGGAAACAGAATATTGGGGGGCAATATTTGGTGGGGGTGTGGATTGGAAAGGGAAATAAATGGGGATGGGCTGGAAACCCCCCCGAAGTGGGGGAGAGACTGAACATGGGGGTATTGGGAATTGTGGTCAGGAATATAATTGGCGGGGGGGGGGGGGGCAGCACAATAGAGTGAAAATGTGATGGGGGGGAGGTTTATGTAAAGTCCCTGTCTCAGGGAGTGAGGGGCAGTGAAGCAGTCCCTCAAAAGGTCACTGAGTGTCTGCACGTACTCACTGTGTCCCCCCAACATAAAGGGGTGGGTGGGGGAGGGGGTGCTGCCAAATTAGGAACAGACATAACATCCAGGGGTGGGGACAAAACTTTGGGAGGGCAAATAATTAGGGGGAATCCATATGGAAAACTAGGGAGCAGGGGGTGTCAGGTAAAACCCCTTTGAGTGAGATTGGGGCATGGGGTGGGGGGGGGAGGAAGAAGTGACGAAATTGCTGGAGAGTGGGATCTTCCTCTGCCCATCCACGGTCAGTCAAAAGGCCAGTGAGTGTCTGCACATGCTCACTGTGTGGGGAGGCGGTGGGCTATCAGTGAGGAGCGGTCTCTGCCAGAACGGGGACTCAGTCAGGGGCCATTCAGGGGCAAATCCCAGGGGGGCAGGACACTGGGCCGTTAATAGAAGGGGGGATAGACACGATGGGCTGAATATCCTCCTCCTGGACTGTGAGCCATCAGGGATTCTGGTCTCAGTCAGTCCCCACAGGCTCCTGTACCCCCTGGACGGGTATTGGGGTAGGACAATGAGGAGGGTATATAGGACACAGAGGGGCTTTTATATACGTAGGGGGACGTTCAGAGGGCAGGAACAAGGAGGGAGGGGGCCAGAGAAAGACGGATGGGCCAAAAAACAGAATGGAAAGGGAGTGGAACAACGGAGAGAGGGACCGACAGGAGAGGGAGGGAGTGGGGAGGGAGGGAGTGGGGAGGGAGGTAGAGGGAATGGGGAGGGAGGATGAGGGAATGGGAGGATGGGGAGGGAGAGGGAGGGTGAGGGAAGTCCAAGGGGGGAGAGAGGACGAGGGGGAAGGAGGGCGAAGGGTGAGGGAGGATGAAGAGGGGAGGGAGGGGGAGGGAGGATGAAGAGGGGAGGGAGGGGGAGGGAGGACGAAGGGGGGAGGGAGGGGGAGGGAGGATGGGGGGAGGGGGAGGGATGATGGGGTGGAAGTGGGAGAGAGGATGGGGTGGGAGGGGGAGGAGGGAGAGGGGAGGGGGAGGGAGGATGGGGTGGGAGGGGGATTGAGGGTGAGGGGGAAGGAGGATAGGGTGGGAAGGTGAGGGGGAGGGAGGACGAAGGGGTGGAACAGGTCAGGGTGGGGGAAATGAGGGCGAAGGGGGTGAGGACAGGTAGAGGGTCCCACCTGGTTGGACAATGGGAGGAATGAATCCAGTTGGTGGGAGAGAGCAGGGGAAGGGAGGGGGAGGGAGGTTATTTGAAATTGGAGAACTCCGTGTTGAATCCTCTGGGCTGGAGGTTTCCCAGGAGGGGGATGAGATGTTGTTCCTCCAATTTGTGGTGTGGTTTGTTGTGGCAATGCAGGAGGTCGAGGATGGTCATGTTGGGGGGGAAGTGAACTGGGCGGTGACTGGGGGGTCTGGTCAGCCCCTCTGGGCCCGGCTGTGATGCTCAGTGAACCGTTCCCTAAGTTTCCATTGGGTCTTCCTGATGGAGAGAAGCCCACACCGGGAGCACCTGATGCTGGAAACACGGTTGGAGGAGAGGCAGGTGAACCTCTGTCTCCCCTGGAAGAAGGGGTTGGGGGCCCGGGATGGAGCTGAGGGGGCTGGGGGTGTAACAGCAGGTTTTGTATCTTTTCCAGTGACAGGGGAAGGTACCTGGGGGTTTGGGGGGTGAGAGTGATACAAACCCAAGGAGTGTCAAAGGGAACGGTCCTTGTGGAAGGCAGAGAGGGGTGGGGGAAGGGAAGAGGGTCTTGGTGGGAAAGCAAATTCCTGATCCCAAAACAAAAGGTCCCATTGATTCCGAGCTCTGGTCCTGGATTATAACACTGACCAGGGCAGGGGGGTGTGTTTTGACATTGGGACAGGGGCTAGGGAGATGCTCACTGCAGAATCCTCCCCATTCACCTGGTTCTGGTTGTTATCTCAGTGTTCGGGTTATTCCAGTTATATTCAGGGAGAACCCTCAGGATTTGATGGGAACGGGTCAGGACGGGTGGGGACAGGTGGGGTCAGGTGGGGACAGGTGATTCTGATGGGGACAGATGTGGACTGGTGGGAATGGAGGGGGAAGGAGTGGGACTGGTGATGACAGATGGGGACTGACAGGAACTGATAGGGACAGATGGGGACAGATGATTCAGTTGGCGACTGGTGGTGAGATGATGACTAATGGCGACAGAGGAGACTGGTGGGAACAGATGGGAGCAGAGGGGGACTGAATGGGAATAATGGCGACAGATGATGACTGGTGGCGACAGATGGGGAGAGATTGGGACTGGTTGCAACAGATGGGGAGAGTGGGGGGGTGGAGAAAGTGGGGGGGGGGAAAGAGTGAGAGGGGGGAAAAGAGAGGGATTGGTGGCGACTGACAGGGACAGAGAGGGACTGATGAGGATAGAATGGGAATAATGGGGACTGGTGGGGACAGAGGGAGACTGCAGGGACTGGCGGGGCGAGGTGGGGAGAGAAGGGGACAGAGGGAGACAGATGGTTCTTGTGGCAACTGATGGGGAGAGAAGGAGACAGGAGGGGGACAAATTGTTCTGATAGGGACTGGTAGGGGCACATGGGGAATGGGGGGACTGATGGGACTGATCGGGGACTGGTGGGGAAAAATGGAGACTGGTGGGGGATTGGTGGGGACACATTGGGACTGGTGGGACCTGTGGGGACACGGAGGCTGGTGGGGTCTGATGATTCTGATGGGGTCAGATGCGGATTGGTGGGGACACAGGACAGAGGGGAACAGAGCGGAACAGGTGGGGACTGGGGGAACCGGTGGGGAAAGATGGGGACTGGACAAGGGACGAACGGTAGTGGGTGGGGACTGAATTAAACAGATGAGGTCTGCTGGGGAATGATGGGGACAGAAGGGGGCAGGTGAGGGGTGGGGGGGGTTCGATGGGGACGGGGGAGACGGTGGGAGGAGGGGTGATGATGGGGGGACAATTAGGGGAGGGGGAACAATGGGGGCCGAGGAATGATGGGGAGCGGGGGGATGATTGGGAGGGGCAGATAATGGGGGGGGCGACGGGGGGTGGAAGGCGATGGGGGGGAAGGTGACGGGGGGGAAGGAGACGGGGGGGGAAGGAGACGGGGGGGGGAAGGAGACGGGGGGGGAAGGAGACGGGGGGGGGAAGGAGACGGGGGGGGGAAGGAGACGGGGGGGGAAGGAGACGGGGGGGGAAGGAGACGGGGGGGGAAGGAGACGGGGGGGGGAAGGAGACGGGAGGGGGGAAGGAGACGGGGGGGGGAAGGAGACGGGGGGGGAAGGAGACGGGGGGGAAGGAGACGGGGGTGGGAAGGAGACGGGGGGGGGAGGAGACGGGGGGGAAGGAGACGGGGGGGGGAAGGAGACGGGGGGGGGAAGGAGACGGGGGGGGAAGGAGACGGGGGGGGGAAGGAGACGGGGGGGGGAAGGAGACGGGGGGGAAGGAGACGGGGGGGGAAGGAGACGGGGGGGAAGGAGACGGGGGGGAAGGAGACGGGGTGGGAAGGAGACGGGGGGGGAAGGAGACGGGGGGGAAGGTGACGGGGGGGGAAGGAGACGGGGGGGAAGGAGACGGGGGGGAGAAGGAGACGGGGGGGAAGGAGACGGGGGGGAAGGAGACGGGGGGGAAGGAGACGGGGGGGGGAGAGATTAGGGCGGAAGAGGGCGGTTTGGAATGACTGAACAAAGTACAGTAAGAGGCAGGTTTGGGAGGGAAGGTTTAAAGTGAGTGGAGGAGGTGACAGTGATAGAGAGGTTTGGAGTGTTTGGAGGAGGTGACAGTGGTAGGGAGGGTTGGAGTATATGGAGGAGGAGACAGTGATAGGGAGGGTTGGAGTGTTTGGAGGAGGTGACAGTGATAGGGAGGGTTGGAGTGGTTGGAGGAGGTGACAGTGATAGAGATGGATAGAGTGATTCGAGGAGGTGACAGTGATACGGAGGGAGGGAGTATATTGAGGAGGTTACACTGAGAGGGAGGGTTGATGTTACTGGAGGAGTTGACAGTAATAGGGAGTGTTGGAGTGTTTGGAGGAAGTGACAGTGATAGGGAGGGATGGAGTGTTTGGAGGAGGTGACAGTGATAGGGAAGATTGGCCTGTTTGGAGGAAGTGACAGTGATCGAGAGGGATAGAGTGATTCGAGGAGGTGACAGTGATACGGAGGGTTGGAGTGATTCGAGGAGGTGACAGAGATACGGAGGGTTGGAGTATATTGAGGAGGTTACAGTGAGAGGGAGGGTTGATGTTACTGGAGGAGTGGACAGTGATAGGGAGGGAGTGTTTGGAGGAAGTGACAGTGATAGGGAGGGTTGGAGTGTCTGGAGGAGGTGACAGTGATAGGGAGGGATGGAGTGTTTGGAGGAGGTGACAGTGATAGGGAGGGTTGGCGTGTTTGAGGAGGTGACAGTGATAGGGAGGGTTGGAGTGTTTGGAGGAGGTGACAGTGATAGGGAGGGTTGGAGTGTTTGGGGGAGATGACAGTGATAGGGAGGGATGGAGTGTGTGGAGGAGGTGACAGTGATAGGGAGGGTTGGAGTGTTTGGGGGAGATGACAGTGATAGGGAGGGATGGAGTGTTTGGAGGAGGTGACAGCGATAGGGAGGGTTGGAGTGTTTGGGGGAGATGACAGTGATAGGGAGGGTTGGAGTGTTTGGGGGAGATGACAGTGATAGGGAGGGTTGGAGTGTTTGGAGGAGGTGACAGCGATAGGGAGGGTTGGAGTGTTTGGAGGAGGTGACAGTGATAGGGAGGGTTGGAGTGTTTGGAGGAGGTGACAGTGATAGGGAGGGTTGGAGTGTGTGGAGGAGGTGACAGTGATAGGGAGGGATGGAGTGTGTGGGGGGAGGTGACAGTGATAGGGAGGGTTGGAATGTTTGGAGGAGGTGACAGTGATAGGGAGGGTTGGAGTGTGTGGAGGAGGGGACAGCGATAGGGAGGGATGGAGTGTTTGGAGGAGGTGACAGTGATAGGGAAGATTGGCCTGTTTGGAGGAAGTGACAGTGATCGAGAGGGATAGAGTGATTCGAGGAGGTGACAGAGATACGGAGGGTTGGAGTATATGGAGGAGGTTACAGTGAGAGGGAGGGTTGATGTTACTGGAGGAGTGGACAGTGATAGGGAGGGTTGGAGTGGTTGGAGGAGGTGACAGTGATAGGGAGGGTTGGAGTGTTTGGAGGAGGTGACAGTAATAGGGAGGGTTGGCGTGTTTGGAGGAGGTGACAGTAATAGGGAGGGTTGGAGTGTTTGGAGGAGGTGACAGTGATAGGGAGGGTTGGAGTGTTTGGAGGAGGTGACAGTGATAGGGAAGGTTGGAGTGTTTGGAGGAGATGACAGTGATAGTGGGGTTTGAGGGTCCGGAGGAGGTGAGAGTGATAGGGAGGGTTGGAGTGTTTGGAGGAGGTGACAGTGAAAGGGAGGGATGGAGTGATTCGAGGAGGTGACAGAGATACGTAGTGTTGGAGTATATTGAGGAAGTTACAGTGAGAGGCAGGGTTGATGTATCTGGAGGAGGTGACAGTGATAGGGAGGGTTGGCGTATTTGGAGGAGGTGACAGTGATTGAAAGGGTTAGAGTGTTTGGAAGAGGTGACAGTGATAGGGAGGGATGGAGTGTTTGGAGGAGCTGAAAGCGATAGGGAGGGTTGGAGTGTTTGGAGGAGGTGACAGTGATAGGGAGGGTTGGAGTGTTTGGAGGAGGTGACAGTGATCAGGAGGGTTGGCGTATTTGGAGGAGGTGACAGTGATTGAAAGGGTTGGAGTGTTTGGAGGAGGTGACAGTGATTGAAAGGGTTGGAGTGTTTGGAGGAGGTGACAGCGATAGGGAGGGTTGGAGTGTTTGGAGGAGGTGGCAGTGATTGAAAGGGTTGGAGTGTTTGGAGGAGGTGACAGCGATAGGGAGGGTTGGAGTGTTTGGAGGAGGTGACAGCGATAGGGAGGTTTGGAGTGTTAGGAGGTGGTGACAGTGATAGGGAGGGATGGAGTGTTTGGAGGAGGTGACAGTGATAGGGAGGGTTGGAGTGTGTGGAGGAGGTGACAGTGATAGGGAGGGATGGAGCGTCTGGAGGAGGTGACAGTGATAGGGAAGGTTGGAGTGTTTGGAGGAGGTGACAGTGATAGGGAAGGTTACACTGTCTGGAGGAGGTGACAGTGATCGGGAGGGTTGGAGGTTTGGAGGAGGTGACAGTAATAGGGAGGGTTGGAGTGGTTGGAGGAGGTGACAGTGATAGGGAGGGTTGGAGTGTGTGGAGGAGGTGACAGTGATAGGGAAGGTTACACTGTCTGGAGGAGGTGACAGTGATAGGGAGGGTTGGAGTGGTTGGAGGAGGTGACAGTGATAGGGAGGGTTGGATTGTTTGGAGGAGGCGACAGTGATAGTGGGGTTTGAGTGTTTGGAGGAGGCGACAGTGATAGGGATGGAGTGTTTTTAGGAAGTGACAGTGATAGGGAAGGTTACAGTGTCTGGAGGAGGTGACAGTGGTAGGGAGGGTTGGAGTATACAGAGAAGGTGATAGTGAATGGGAGGGTTGGAGTGTCTGGAGGAGGTGACAGTGATAGGGAGTATTGGCCTGTTTGGAGGAAGTGACAGTGATAGGGAGGGATGGAGTATTTGGAGGTGGTGACAGTGATAGGGAGGGATGGATTATCTGGAGGAGGTGACAGTGAGAGGGAGGGATGGAGTGATTCGAGAAGGTGACAGCGATATTGAGGGTTGGAGTATATTGAGGAGGTTACAGTGAGAGGGAGGGTTGATGTTACTGGAGGAGTGGTCAGTGATAGGGAGGGTTGGAGTGGTTGGAGGAGGTGACAGTGATAGGGAGGGTTGGAGTGTTTGGAGGAGGTGACAGTGATAGGGAAGGATGGAGTGTTTGGAGGAGGTGACAGTGATAGGGAGGGTTGGAGTGGTTGGAGGAGGTGACAGTGATAGGGAGGGTTGGAGTGTTTGGAGGAGGTGACAGTGATAGGGAGGGTTGGAGTGTTTGGAGGAGGTGACAGTGCTTGGGAGGGTTGGAGTGTTTGGAGGAGGTGACAGTGATAGGGAGGGTTGGAGTGTCTGGGGGAGGTGACAGTGATAGGGAGGGATGGAGTGTGTGGAGGAGGTGACAGTGCTCGGGATGGTTGGAGTGTTTGGAGGAGGTGACAGTGATAGGGAGGGATGGAGTGTTTGGTGGAGGTGACAGTAATAGGGAAGGTTGCAGTGGCTGGAGGAGTTTAAACAGATCGGGACGGCTGTGATGTTCCCCCAAGGTGAAATACATAGGGAGGGCTGTTCAGACAGAAGAATATGAAAGCCTCTGTAGGAGGCTGGGTGGTATGAGCAGGGAAGGGAATAGTGTGTGTGAGAGGGAGCATAAAGTGAGTCTGAGTGATGTTTGTGAGGGAGGCCACACATACGAGTGGAATAAATTAACAGCACATACCTCAGGGACCTGCAGTGATGAAACCCTCATTTGAACATGACTGGAAGAATAACAGTAAACTGTCACAGAAAGTCAAAACACTCATTATTAAAGGTAGTGCAGGTTGGACAATGGCAAAGAGATTGTCATGAAGGACAGGGATGAAACAGAATAATGCATGGGTATGCATTCAGATCCACAGTAAGGGGATCATACCAGGGCCTATCCAATCAACCACAGCAAAACAAGTTTACAATTGAATTATAGATGAATGTTCAAAAACATTCACCTCTGAATCAATGTGATTGTACTTCAATGTAAACTCCCTGGCTGAAGCTTGTAGCTGAGAAGTTAGCACAGGACTGGCATCAAACACTTCGTTTTCATGAATTCCACTTCTCTGTAAAATGAGATGACAAAAGAAACATGTTGAGAGACATTCAGAATAAACCAGCCCTTGGCTTGAGTGTTAAATATCCACCTATTGAAGGAGTTTCCAAAATCTACCACCATCAGTTGAGGACGGGAATTGATCAAATGATTTGAGAGAATTAGTATTTTAATGACAAGGTTATGTTGTAGAGATGACTTGGGAGATTTGATAGATGCTTCAAATTTTAAGATATTTATCTAACCGCTAATTGTGTTCTTCCAAAGATTATTTGGATAGCAGAAGATTGGAATACAGGAAAGAGAAACTTATTAATGAACAGAATTAATCTTCTGTGTTAATCTCCTCAATGGTGGAGTATCTACCCAGCATTCCCCGCGGTGGGGAATACCCTCTATACTCACTACAGGCAAGGGCGGCGCAGCCGCAGTGCCGGGTCTGTCTCCGTGGGAAACGGGAAGAGACGCGCTTTTCCAGACGGCAAGGCTGCAGGAGCTGGACAGGGGGATTCAGACCGAGAATAAACCCTTCCAGAGAGAAGCGAGCACCTTGAAAAATAACGTGTGGTTAAATGTTTTGCAATTTCGAGGTGAAAATCCGCCATCTTGGCCGGGACCGTGGACGCATGCGCACACGGATATGTGACGTCACGGGGCGGGGCCTGAGTGTGATTCATGCAGATGCTGAAAATCTGAGACTGGAGTCACAGAAATGTCCAACATGGAAACAGACCCTTCGGTCCAACCCGTCCATACCGACCAGATATCCCAACCCAATCTAGTCCCACCTACCAGCACCCGGCCCATATCCCTCCAAACCTTCCTATTCATATACCCATCCAAATGTCTTTTAAATGTTGTAATTGTACTGGCCTCCACCACATCTCTGGCAGCTCATTCCATACCCGTACCACCCTCTGTGTGAAAATATTGCCCCTTAGGTCTCTTTTATATCTTTCCCCTCTCACCCTAAACCTATGCCCTCGAGTTCTGGATACCCCCACCCCAGGGAAAAATCTTTGTCTGTTTATCCTATCCATGCCCCTAATGATTTTGTTAACCTCTGTCAGGTCATCCCTCAACCTCCGCCACTCCAGGGAAAACAGCCCCAGCCTGTTCAGCTTCTCCCTATTGCTCAAATTCTCCAATCCTGGCAACAGCCTTGTAAATCTTTTGTGAACGCTTTCAAGTTTCATAACATCTTTCCAATAGGAAGGAGACCAGAATTGAACACAATATTCCAACAGTGGCCTAACTGATGTCATATACAGCCACAACATAACCTCCCAACCCCTGTAATCAATACTCTGACCAATAAAGGAAAGCATACCAAACGCCTTCTTCACTATCCTATTAATCTGCGACTCCACTTTCAAGGAGCTATGAACCTGCACTCCAAGGTCTCTTTGTTCATCAACACTCCCTTTGACCTTACCATTAAGTATATAAGTCCTGCTAAGATTTGCTTTCCCAAAATCCAGAACCTTGCATTTATCCGAATTAAACTCCATCTGCCATTTCTCAGCCCATTGGCCCATCTGGTCAAGATCCTGTTGTAATCTGAGGTAACCTTCTTCTCTGTCCTCTACACCTCTAATTTTGGTGTCATCTGCAAACTTACTAACTGTGCCTCACATCCAAATCAAATCAGAAAGTGCTGGAGGAAGTCAGTGGGTCTGGCAGGAGATGTGGACAGAGAAACAGAGTGAACCATTCCAGTCCTGTGTGCATCTTCTTCAGAACCCATTGCCCGGGTGGTGCAGTGTCCTGGGCATTAGCTTTATAACAGCTTCATCCTCAGGTGATCTCTGAAACAAACAGCAGTCTACTTGAACCCCTGGAGTTTTCTGCAGGTGACATTTTTAACCAACCTGTTCAGACGTGTCATGTCCCACTTGTGAAGGAGGTGGGCCTTGAGAATCCAGGCCTTGTTAGTTCGAGGGGAGTCCCTCAGGGTGGAGTCTCAGGGTCAACCATCTTCAGCTGCTTCGTCAATCACTTTCCCTTCAGAAGTGGGGATGTTGGTTAACGATTGGACAATATTCAACATCATTTTCAACTGCTCCGATACTGATGTAGCACATATCCATATGTTCAGGTTGTAAGTTTGCTCGCTGAGCTGGTAGGTTTGTTCTCATTGAGAACAATCTTACAACCTGAACCTCAACCTGAGCTAAACATTTTCTCAAACACAACACATCCATATGTAGCAAGACCTGGTCAGCATCTAGAATCTGCACAAATGGTAAGTAACAGCTGTATCACATCCGTGCCTGGCAAAGCCCATCTTCAACAATAGAATATCTGAGTATCCCTTGTTGACATTCCACAGCAATATCATTGTTGAATCCTCCATGAACAGCATTCCGGGGGTGTAATATTGATGAGAAACTGAACAGGAGTAGCCATGCAATTGATACAAGATCAGGGCAGAGGCAAAACAATCTTACAGCGCTCAACTCACCTCCTGCCTGCCCACCTTACAAGACATAAGTCAGGTGTGATATGGAATCCTCTCCACTTGCCTGGTTGAATGCTGCTTCAACAACACAAGAAGCTCATCAACAGGTGGGACAAAACAGCACTCTTGATTGCCAACAACCTTCCCCATTCCCTTTCTTCCCCATTGATATACAGTCACAGCAAATCTCTTGTGTAATATTCTTCTGGATAGGGGGCTGTGCTGTCCATCAGTTGGCGAGGTACATCCCACAACATGTTTGCACCTCAGGACACACATTGTCTCATGTATGCTGTAACAACAACCTGATTTATTCAGGAAGGTTCCTTTTTGCTTTTGATGGGGATTTTTGCATCTTTTGATGTGACTGGATCATTTGTTTGGGTGTGGTATAGAATAGAGGAACAATGTCTTTTTGAAATTGGATTTGTTTGTTCTGAGATTTTACCTCGTATGGACTGTGATAATGTTTGAAGATAATTTCACAGAGAAAAAGACTGAAAGAATTGAAGATGAGTGAGTCAAATCAAACATGAAATAAAGATCCAACAGAGTCACTTAATTCATTTGGACATAAAGGGAATGTGTTTATCTGGTATGTCTGTCAGCAAAGATTTCACAAAAACATTGTGAGTGGTAAAGAGACACACACACACACACACACACAAGAGTGTGAGTGTTCCACTGAACTGACTGCAGAAATTATTTAACATTATCGAGTTAACATTCTTTAAAAATCCACAGACAGAGAAGCCATAAATATGTTGTGTTTATGGAAAAGGATTCAACAGATCATCCAACTTGGAGATATCTGAGGAGATCAGCACCATGGAAATGTCTGGATTGTGAGAAGGATTGCAAATCCCAGACCAGCTGGAGACTCATCGACACAGACATTCTGGGGAGAGACTGTTCACCTGCTCTATGTGTTGGGAGGGATTTACTCTGTCATCCAGCTTCATGTAACACCAGTGGGTTCACACTGACAAGAGAACTTTCCCCTGATTGTGGGAAAAAAAGAAACTTTAAGATGTGTAAAGGTCTTAAATGTAATGGTCATAATTTAACATCAACCCGTTCCCATGGGGGAGAAGGTATTCAGCTGTTCCACGTGTGGGAAGGTATTCACTTGGGGATCCAGCCTAATGTCAGACAAACGTCTTCATCATCGGGAGAGAAGCGTTGTCTGCTCTGTTTGGGAATGAATAACCTTCCCAATTCAGCCTAATGTCAACTGTTTAGTTGACTCTGGAGAGAGACTAATCATCTGCTCTGTGTGTGAGAAGGGATTTATTAAATCAGCAAAGCCTCAAATACACAAGTGTGGCCATACTAGAGAGAGAGAGAGAGAGAGAGAGAGAGAGACTGTCCGCCTGCACTGAGTGTAGGAAGGGACTCACTTAGTCATCTGGACTCAGTGAGCACCAACACATTCCCACCTTTTCCCTGCTCCTTGTGTGGGAAGGGGTTCTCTCGGTTCTCCAATCTCAGCAGCTATGGCTTTGTTCACATCAATGAGAGAACATGTCAATGCGCTGACTGTGAGAAGAGCTTTATGAGTAGTAATGATTTGATGAAACACCAACAAACACATTGTGGGAAGAAGCCGTTCACCTGCACTGTGTGTAGCGAGGGATTCAATTATTCATCCCCACACGTGACACTCCAGTTTAGCTGAGTTGGTTGTATTGTTGGTTTACAGAGCAGTGTGATGTGAACAGCGTGGGTTCGGTTCCCATTGCCAGTTTAAGATTACCATGAAGGACACTCGTTCTCAAATTCTTCCCTTGCCTGAGGTCTGAGGGCCCTCTGGTCAAATCACCATGAGTTGCTTCTCTCTGTAATGAAGAGATCAGCCCCTATGGTCTGGGAAGACTATGGTGACACACACACACATTCCAGTGGGGTAACATGTGATCGTATTCTGCTGTTATTGTATCCAGAATTGGACTGTGTTCATCTGTCGGCAGTGGTTCACTTCATTGGATGTGAATTGTCTTTTTAATTGAACTGGTGTTTAATTATTCAGGTAGCAATCACATCAAAAACACAGTTTTTACCCACTGATTTCTCTCCCGTGAGAAGAGACCGATAGATGTCCATTTCCTTCCCTGTTCTTGGGTGCTTTATTCATTACTAAGGCTTGATTTGTATTTATAAATGTATTTTCACACATTCAGGATTTCTGAATGTGCTTCATAGCAACTGAAGTCCTTGTGAGGTGGAGTCACAAGGCCCAGGTCTCCCACTTAGAATTTAATGGCACCTGCATGAATTCTCCAATTATTGTTGCCCTACATCAATTCCTTCCATTTAGTTATTCCCTGATACACATCTTCCACGTACGGATGCCCTGCTGATTTTTTTTCATTTCCCGATGCTTGCAACATTTCTTCTTTTTATTGAATCCCTGTCCCCTATTCCCCAATTTAGACAGGCTCTACTCCAATTTTCCAATATATTGGCACTCCCACCAATTTTCTAATGTAACGGCACTGTGCACCAATCTCCCATTTATTGTTTCCACCAAATCTCCCATTTTCTCATATCCCTGTACTAATCCTTCCATTTACTGGTGCCCGAGCCCGATTCTACCATTTAAGGGTGCACTACTCTAATTCTCCCATTTACTGTCGCCATTGCACCAATTCTCTAATTTAGCTCCACTGTGCACCAGCTCTCTCATTTACTGAGGTCCCACACCAATTCTCCAATCCCGTGTTGCTGAGCACCATTTCCCCCAATTACTGACATCCTGAACAAGTTCTCCATTCAGTGTTGCCTTACACCAATCCTCATACTGACTGATGCCCTCGCCCAATTTAGGGGTGCGCTACTCTAAATCTCCCAAGAGGTAATGTCCTGCCCCAATTCTCCCATTTAGTGCAACACAGCACGACTCACCCATTCAGTGCTGAACTACACTAATTAACCATTATCTGAAGCCCAGTTGCAAATTCTCACATTTCCATAATCACTTTCCCAGTTTTTTTTTCATTTATTAGTTTCTTGCAATGATTCTCCAATTTCGTGGAGCTCTGCCAGAATTCTTAAATTTGGGCGTGGACAAGTTGGACTGAGGAATCTGTTTCCGTGCTGTACATCTCTAAGGCTGTAATTAGTGCTCAACTTCCCTGCACCAATTCTCCCATTTCCCAATCCTGCACTAATTCGGGAATTTCACCAACTCTCCCATTGACGTTATCCTGCCCCAGTCCTCCCATTTAGAATTTAATAGCATCTGCATGAATTCTCCAATTATTGTTATCCTGTATCAATTCCTTCCATTTAATTGTTCCCTGAAACACTTCTTCCACATACGGGTGCCCTGCTGAATTGTTTTCATTCAGTAATGCACTGAACTGAATCTCCAATTTCCCGATGCTTGCAACATTTCTTCTTTTTATTGATTCTCTGGCCCCTATTCCCCAATTTAGACAAACTGTGCTCCACTTTTCTAATATATTGACACTCCCACCAATTTTCTAATGTAATGGCACTGTGCACGGAATATCCCATTTATTGATTCCCACCAAATCTCCCATTTACTCATACCCCTGTACTAATCCTTCCATTGACTGATGGCCTAGCTGATTCTACCATTTAAGGGTGCGCTACCCTTATTCTCCCATTTCCTGTTGCCATACACCCATTCTCTAATTGAGCTCCACTGTGCACCAGGTCTTCCATTCAGTATTTCCCTGCAACAATTCTCCCATTTAGTAGTCTGCTGCCAGAATTCTCTAATCTTGCGATTCTTGCATGAAATCTCCAAATTACTGATCCTACACATATCTTCCCTTTATTGATGAACTGCACCAACTCCCCCATTTCGTGGTACACTGTATTGAATCTGGACCACTAATCCTTTGCAACATTGGTCCTATTTACTGATTCACTGCCCGTGTTCTCCCATTTGCTCCAATTCTCGAAGTTATCAGCACCCTGTGCAGGTCTCTCTTTTACTGATGCCCCACACCAATTCTCCAATTCAGTGTTGCTGAGCACCACTTTCCTAAATTACTGAAGTCTGGAACAAGTTCTCCACTCAGTGTTGCCTTACACCAAACCTCATACTGACTGATGTCCTCGAACAATTTAGGGGTGTCCAACTCTCAATCTCCCATCAAGTATTGTCCTGCCCGAATTCTCCCATTTAGTGTTACACTGCCCCAATTCTCCCATTAACTGATGCCCTGTTACATTTCTCACATTTCGATAAGCCCTTCCCCAATTCTCCCAGTAAGTACTTCCTTGCAATGATTCTCCAATTTATTTGAGCGCTGCCAGAATTCTTTAATTGTGGCATGGACAAGTTGGACCGAAGGATCTGTTTCTGTGTTGTAAATCTCTATGATTGTATGACTCTATTTATGGCTGTTTCCCCCATTTCCGTATCCTGCACACATCCTGGAACTGCACCAATTCTCCCACTTCGAATTTAAATGGCACCTGCATGAATTCTCCAATTAATGATGCCCTGCATTTTTTTTTCATTTCGTGACGCACTGATCTGAATCTCCAGTTAATTGATACTTGCAACACTTCTTTTTTCTAAAGGTAGAAGACAGAGGGTGGTGGGGGAGGGTTGCTTTTCAGACTGGAGGCCTGTGACCAGTGGTGTGTCACAAAGATCGGTGCTGGGTCCACTGTTGTTTTGTCATTTATATAAATGATTTGGATGTGACCATAGGACGAATGGTTAGTAAGTTTGCAGATGACAGTAAAATTGGAAGTGTCGAGGACAGTGAAGATGATTATCTCAGATTACAACAGGATCTCGATCAGATGGGCCACTGGGCTGAGGAGTGGCAGATGAAGATTAATTTAGATAAGTCTGAAGTGCTGCATTTTGGAGAAGCAAAAGAGAGCAGGACTTACACACTGAATGACAAGGTATGAGGGATGTTGTGAAACAAATAGACCTGGAGTGCTTTTTCATAGACTGTTGAAGGTTGACTAACATTTCGATAGGATGGTGAAGAAGGCGTTTGGCATTTTTGTCTTTATTGCTCAGTTAATTGTGTAAAGGGGTTGGGAGGTCATGTTGTGGTATTGGTTCGACCACCTTTGGTATATAATGTGCAATTCTGGACTCCATCCTGTAAGAGGGATGTTGTGAAACTTTAAAGTGTTGAGAAAGGTTTTACAAGGATGTTGCCAAGGTTGGAGGGTGTGTGCTGGAGGGTAAGACTGTATTGGTTGGGGCTATTATCCCTGGAGCGTCAGTGGCTGAGGGGTAACCTTATAGAGGTTCACAAAATCATGAATGACCCTCAATAGGGTAAAAAGGCAAGGTGATTTCCCTGTGGTGTGGGAGTCCAGAAGCAGATGGTACATGTTAACGTTGAGAGGGGAAACATAAAAGGGACCTAAGGGGAACATTTTTCACACAGAGGGCACTGTGTGCATGAGCTGCCAGAGGAAGTAGTGGAGGCTGGTACAATTACAACATTTAAAAGGTATCTGGGTGGGTGTAGGAATTTAAAAGGGTTCAGAGGAACTTGGGCCAAATTCTGACAAATAGGATGAGATTGACATCGGATATCAGTTCAGCATGGATGTGTTGGACTGAATGATTTGTTTCCGAGTTTATATTGCTCTGAGTGGGTTGAGCTCCTGATTGTAAATTTATGAAGCAGTAAATAAAGTATGGTACAGAGTTAGACCGAGAAATCCTGCTGATCCCATCAGCTTTATCCTGTTTCCTTAATCCTCCTCCTTCAATCAATGCATTTTTCCGATCCTCATTCAGAATTCCTGCAGCTCTGTAACTGCCCTGGAACAATGTGTTGAAAGTCCTATTGCAGTCCACACGAGGTACCTTTCCCACTGCCCTGCTCCCACGGCCTGCAATGCTGCAGACTGAGCAGACAACCCGAAGCACAATGATGAGCTCCTTCTGGCCCACGGCCCTCCTTCTCACTGAATGAAGACAATCACCAGAAGCAGAATCCAGCTCTTGTTGGAGCCTTGAATACCTGACTCTGTCTCACTGAGTGAAGATTGGACTCAGAAACAGAAATGAAATCAACTTCCTATCTGCATTGTGTCACTCTTTAAGATCTCTGTGTGTCTGAGTTCAGGTCATTTGATTGGAGACTGTGGATAGTGGGTCCCCAGTGAAATGGAAAGAATTGTGGAGGAGCTCACTGAGGGACATCTCTCAAAGTGAGGGTCAGAAAGATGGTATTCCACATTGGAAGGGTTTAAGGGGAATTGATGGCTCAGAAAAATGTTATACGGATGTTTGTAAAACTTAGGAACTCTGATTGTTTTGAGGCTGGAGTTTATTTTATCCTTGTGTAGATTTGACACATTAATCCTCCCTCCCCACCACTACAGAAGCTGTTGGAACTGTTCAGTGTTTCTAGCAGCTTCTGTAATTATTTCAGGTTCCTGACGGGAGCAGTCCCTCCCTTTTCGAACAAAACAAACCCATCCTTGTGCTGTACCCAATATTTCAATAAGAAATGGGAAGCAGCAGAGGGGAAAGCTTCCGAGATGCCGAGCAATGCTGCCCGTTTCCACACTGCAATTCACAGGAACCATCGCCAGGAAAAGCAAGGAGCAATCTGACAAATCCGGTTATATCCCGGGGGCTTTCCTTTTCAAACTGATTTAAAAGCCGCAATATTGCGATGGCCGGGAATCGAACCCGGGTCAACTGCTTGGAAGGCAGCTCTGCTCCCCACTATCCCACCATCACCCTGCTCCCAGCTCCCTCCCCATTCCCAAACACACTTAACAAGGCCGTGATCATCACCAACTGGATTGGGGCTGAAATCCAAACAAGAAATTGCTGGGGAATCTCAGCAGGTCTGACAGAGCCTTAGAGTGAAGCGCTGTCTCCTCATCTCAGTCCCAAATAACCTGCCCCTTACCCTGAGAGGGTGGCAATCAAACCCGAATGACCTGCAGATGCTGTAACATTAACACTGATTTCTCTGCACAGATGCTGCCTGACCTGCTGAGCTTTTCCAGTAACCCCTGAGACTGTGTTATTGTGTTTCAGATTCCCAGACCCACAGGATTAATTTCTCAGCATCTCCCCTCTCAAGCCTCTTCACAATCTGAGATATTCAAATGAAATCACCTTTCAATTTTCTAGAATATAGACCCAATTTATTCAGATACTCAGCCCTGGAGCACACGGGTCCCAAATACTGAGCTTTATTTTGTGATTCATTAATGTGTTTGGGTCATTGCCGCTGGGTCCCCACAGATTGCTCAGATATAATTGCTCTGGTGAAGGTGACGGTGAGTTATTGCCTTGAACTGCTGCCATTTATTTGGGGCAGATAAACCCACAATGATGTAAGGGAGGGAGTTCCAGGATTTCCAACCAGTGGCACTTGTGGGACTGAGATGTTTTTCCAAGCCAGGGTGGGGAGTGTCTTGATGTGGAATTGTCACCTGGTGGTGTTCCCGTGTATCTGCTGTGTTCAGCATTCCACATGATAGTGCCGTGGGTCTGGAAGCTGCTCTGGAAGGAACCTTGGGGAATTTCTACAGAGCATCTTGTCTCAGCTGAACTATCCCAGTCAGGCACATGGGCACTAATCCTGTAATCCAGCTCTGAGAATGTAATAGCAGGTGGGACCCACCCTGTCCCCCTAATGTGGCCATGTTTGGGAAACCTCGGAGAGTCCAATCTCATTCATTCCATCTTGGCGTTTTTCCCCGTTTAAGATTGCTTTCAAAGTGCAACAGTGAGATGGCAGGGATTCGAGCCCGGGTTAACTGCTGGGAAGGAGACATATCCAACCCTTTCCCAGTAATTGGCAAGGTATTCCCGAGGCTGTGATCAGGACCAATTGGATTGGGACTGAAATCCAAACAGAAACTGCTGGGGGAGCTCAGCAGGTCTGACAGCATCAGCATCAGATCCCTTCAGTTCTGAAGGACAATCCCTGGACTCGAGAGGTTCACTCGGATTTCTCCCACAAATGATACCCCTCCCACTAAATCCCGCCAGTAATTTCTGTGTTATCAGTCAGCTCTCCAGGATCTGCAGATCCTTGTTTTAAATACAGTAGATGTTGACCAACCGAAGGGGATACTGGGTCAGGTGAGGGTCTACCTCATTCATTGGGGCAGATGTCAAGGAGCATCTTAAACCGGAGAGGGATCAGGGGGGAATTGGAGCCGTTTAGAGAGAGAGTACAGAAGGTAAGACAGCTCAGCTCAAAGCACGGCACTTAATGCTGCCCCGATTAAAACATTGAAGATGTCAGAGGGGCAGATGAGCTGAGACAGGGTGGGAGCTGGGAGATATTGATGATGTGGAAGGACAGTGTGTGTATCTGATCACATTCTGTCAGTCTGACTAATAGCAGTCATTCCTGACACTGGATTCACTGAGGGGGTGAAGGGTGAGTGAACAGAGCGGCCTGTCCCTGTTATTCTGTTCCTGACTCTCCAGCTCCCACTCTGTTAGTGACCTCTCAGTCTCCCGGGAAATGGGCTGTTTCCCAATTGGGCCGGATTCCTGGCCTTTATCCTTGGCCGAGCTGAGAGTTGATGGTCTGAGGAATATCATTCCCAAATGACTCCTGTCCAAGATAATCCCGATGAATGTGTCTGTTTATCCTCCATTAATCTGTAAACATCATTGCTCAGGTCTGAAGGGACATGGATTGATGACATTGAGGATGTTATGAACCAGACCAAACTCCTCTGCCTTAAGGAAATGGTCTCGACCCCTTTTCCTGATTTCCTGAAGGGAAGTCTAAGGCGTTACAATGTGATTGGTCAAACTGCCAGGCCTGAATCAAAACACACTTTACTCCACACTATCGTTGGAACACAAACATAAGGAAGAAAGATTGGACAAACCGAACTCGATTGGAAACCTGAACTAAATGAACATTATTTAACCATAAACAGCAACTGTTCGGATATAGTAACATTCCATAAACCACACAATTCTGGTCTTTCTGCTATCGGGAGAATGGGGTGAAACTTGTGAAGATTCAGAAAAGATTTACAAGGATGTTTGCAGAGTCAGGATTTCTGATTGATTTGAGGCTGGAGTTTATTTTATCCGTGTGTAGATTTGACACATTAATCCTCCCTCCCCACCACTACAGAAGCTGTTGGAACTGTTCAGTGTTTCCAGCGGCTTCTGTAATTATTCTCTCACTTTTCGAACAAATCAAACCCATCCTTGTGCTGCAACCAATATTTCAATAAGAAATGGGAAGCAGCAGAGGGGAAAGCTTCCGAGATGCCGAGCAATGCTGCCCGTTTCCACACTGCAATTCACAGGAACCATCAGCAAGGAGCAATCTGAGAGATCCGTTTTTCCATTCATGTTTGGGATTTATCCCAATGGCTTTCCCTTAAAACACTGCGATGGCCAGGTATCGAACCCGGGTCAACTGCTTGGAAGGCAGCTCTGCTCCCCACTATCCCACCATCACCCTGCTCCCAGCCCCCTCCCCATTCCCAAACACACTTAACAAGGCCGTGATCATCACCAACTGGATTGCGGCTGAAATCCAAACAGACACATCCTCTGTATCTAACCCAGTGATGGAGCGATCCTGATTGAGTTTGATGTGAACAGGATGGGGGAAGTGGGAGATTTAATCAGTACCTAACGCCGAGCTCAAAATGGCCTGGGAATCTGAAATGGTGCAGTGTAGAGGGAGATTTACTCTGTATCTGACCCCATTCTCTACCTGCCCTGGGGATTTAAATGGAGACAGTTTAATGGGAGCTTTATTTTGTCTGGAACCCTGTGCTCCCTCTGCCCTGGGAGTGTTTGCTGGGATCACTGTCTAACCTCTGTGATATGGATCCTATGAAGATTGATGGGAGACAGTGTAAATGGAATTGTCAGGGTCCAATTCCTTCACGTGGATGAGAGAAGGTGAGAAAAAATGATCCCAGTGGGACTGAAGGGTCAGTAACAGAATGAATACCCCATTGGCTCAGAGACAGGAGACAGGATAGAGGGGAATGAGGGTTTCAGACTGGAGGGAGTAACAGGCACATACAAGTTGGGAACTGTTTTCAGTAAAAGGTAATTGATCCCAGGTCACTGCAGAGTGAAAGAATCTGATGCCTTTCCCTCACTATCCTCCTCCAATCCCTGGGAAGGTCTGCTCCCACACCATGTTCCATCCTAACTGCTGACTGTGTTAGATACATTAATACATTGGGGATGGGCAGGGGTGCTTTTAACCCTGGGATCTTGCTGTGTAACTTGCCTTCAAAATGCTCTCGCTTCCCCTTTCAACTCATCTTTTCTCTCTTTTATCCCGAGGAGCTTTGGAAAGCTGCAACGTGAAGATCCAAAATGTTCGAGTCCAGGAAAGAACAATCTCCACAGGGGGAGCACGGGCCTAAGGCCTGAGGCCTGGTCGACAGGCTGCACCCTGTGGGGGCTCACGTGAGTTGTGTGTTTATTTACCCCGAGGTTTAATCTCCTCTGAGGGACCCTGGGTTTTAGGGGCCTCTGGGTAACTGGTTCCTGTCGGATTGTGGCCCTGTCATTTTTAAAACAGATTTGAAGCCTGGGACTGAAGTATGTCAATTCCCAGGATCTGAGAGGCAGGACTGCCCTAGGGGGGAATTAAAACCCAAATGCTGTGACCCTCTCTGAAGACGTCTCATAAAGTCAGAGTGATGTGGGTTATCGAGAGGGCAGGATGAGAAAATTCAACAGTGAGAGAAAAAGAGTGAGAGAAACACTTAAAAAATTGAAAGAGCAGAGGAAACAGAAGGGGAGAGAGAGGGAGAGGCATTTTGAGATTGTGAAGTTGCTGCAATGTTTGATTCTGGGGTGACAGGAAATAATTAAACTGAAGCAGCATCACAGAGGGGAGAAATGGTCAGAGTAATGAGCTGCTGCTGCATTGGTGCATGTGGGATCTTGCTGTGCACCAGCTCCCCCAATACTACCATTGCAGGCAGTGAGTGTTTTAATCAGCTAATCCATCATTTCAAAATTTTTCCAAGGCTTTAGCATAAAAATGCAGCTCATTGCCTGATATATTTGTGTTTGGATGTTGCTGAGAGATTGTCTGTGTCACTGAGAGAGGAAAACCTGGGATCTTGCTGTGCTATCTCTCTGTAATGATTTTCCTATTTTCAACGAATGCTGTCTCTTTCCTCCCACGGGCCACTTGAAGATTTAAAGAGAGAAACTTTAGGATCAGGAGACCTTTGAACAACGGCTTTCTCCAGAGGGGACACGCTCCTGAGGCCTGAGGCCTGGTTGATAGGCTGCACTGTGTGGGCGGGATTCTGTGTTTATTTACCTCAAGGGTTAATCTCATTTTGGGGACCCTGGGTTTTAGGGGCCTCTGGTTAATTGGCTCCTGTCAGATTGGGGCCCTGTTGGTTTTAAAACAGGTTTTAAGCCTGAGGTTAAAATAACCGGGGCCCTGGGATTTGACACAAACACATCAATCCCCAGTGAGTGTCTGACAGACAGGACTCCCTCAAAGAGGGAATTAAAACCTTAAATGAGAAACTCTACCCAAAGACTTGTTGTAACATGAGAGTAATACTACTTGTGGGATCTTGCTGTGTCTCAAACCACCTGCAGAGTGGCCTACATTGCAAGAAGGGTGACCAAATGTGATAATCACATAAATCAGACCCAGGTTGGCCCAATCCCTGAGTATCTGGGAGGGGATCTCTCTCTCTCTCTCTCTGTGTCCCCTCTCTCACACCCTCTCCAGCTTCTTTTGTTGGTTTTTCAAACAAATAAAACCGTCCCACACACAGCAATGTGACTCGTGGGTATTTGAAGTGGGGGAGATGGAAATATTTAGCAGCACAAGGTGATTGTTTTTGAGACAAAGGGGTAAAAAAAGACAAGATGCAGACAAAGACAGCAAATGTGTGTGGGAAGGAGGGAGTGATAGAGAGATAAGATGTGTCTTTGTAGCTGGGCTGGGAAAGGGAGACAGGATCTGGGGGAGTGGGGAGACAACGGGACTCTCCAATATCCCATCATCGCCCAGCTCCAATCACTTCCTTCTAGAAACTACCATCCACAAAATTAAATCCTGGGATGGAGGGTTTTTAAAAAAAACAGGAGTCTCAAAGATATCCACAGTCTCTTGTTGGACAGAAAGTGGGATTGGAGCACATTCAGGAGCAGGAAGGGAGTACCCTGTGGGATCTCCCTGTGCGTCAATGGCCCACAGCATTGCTGGCACAGAGACTGCTGGGAAACTGTTTATCAGAGGGAATATTGTCAAATATAAATGTTGCAATCTTTTAAAAGGTAAGATAAAGATTACCATGTACAAGGTTAAATCAGAGAAAGGGAAAAAGATGAGAGATGGAGAAGGGGAGGGTGGAGAGAGAGAGAGAGAGAGAGAGAGAGAGCAAGCGAGTGCGTAGAGAAGAAAGAAAGTGGGAAGTGGTTTGAATTTGTCAAACAGCAGGATCTTTGTCATCCTGAAGCCAGAATTGAACCCTCAGCCAGCATCAGTGAAACACACAATCTGTCTGTGTTCCCACTGCTACTTGTGGGATCTTGCTGTGTCTGAAGGGACTGAAGGGTCAGTAACAGAATGAAGACACCATTGGCTGAGAGAGAGGAGACCGGATAGAGGGGAATGAGGGTTTCAGACTGGAGGGAGCTACAGGCACATACAGGTTGGGAACTGTTTTCAGTAAAAGGCAATTGATCCCAGGTCACTGCAGAGTGTAAGAATCTGATGGTATTCCCTCACTATCCTCCTCCAATCCCTGGGATGATCTGCTCCCACACCATGTTCCACTGTTGACTGTGTTAGATGTTTTGATACATTGGGGATGGGCGGGGGTGATTTTAAACCTGGGATTTTAAGCTTGCCTTCAAAATGCTCTCGCTCCCCCTTTCACATGATCTTTTCTCTCTTTTATCCTGAGGAACTTTTGTTTGGAAAGCTGCAATGTGAAGATCCAGGAAAGAACAACCTCCAGAGGGGGAGCACGGGCCTGAGGCCTGAGGCCTGGTCGACAGGCTGCACCCCGTGGGGACCCACAGTGAGTTGTGTGTTTATTTACCCCGAGGTTTAATCTCCTCTGGGGGGGGGGGGGGGCTGGGTTTTAGGGGCCTCTGGGTAATTGGTTCCTGTCAGATTGCGGCCCTGTCATTTTTAAAACAGGTTTGAAGTCTGGCATTAAAGTAACTGGGGACTTGCGATTTAATACAAATATATGAATCCGCAGAAAATGTCTGACAGACCAGACTTCCCAAGAAGGGAATAAAAACCTTAAATGAGAAACTCTCCCCAAAGACTTGTTCTAATGTCAGAGTAATGTGAGATGTGTACAGGCCTGGGTGATCAAATGTGATAATCACATAAATAAGACACAGGTTGGCCCGTTCAATTCAATTCCCGGAGTATCAGGGAGGGGATCTCTCTGTCTGTCTGTATGTCTCTCTCTCTCTCTATCTCTCTCTCTCTCTCTCTCTCTCTCTCTCTCTCTGTCCCCTCTCTCACACCCTCTCCAGCTTCTTTTGTTGATATTTTAAACAAATAAAACCGTCCCACACACAGCAATGTGACTCGTGGGTATTTGAAGTGGGGGAGATGGAAATATTTTGCAGCACAAGGTGATTGTGTTTGAGACAACGGGGTCAAAGAACACAAGATGCACAGAGAGAGAGTGTGGGAAGGAGCGAGTGATAGAGGGATAAGATGGAGGGGTGAAGGAGAGGAGGGGAGGGGGGGAAGGAGGGGGAGGAGGGAGGGTGGAAAGGAGAGGGGAAGGGGTGTAATGCGAGGTGGGGAAGGAGAGAGGGGTAAGGAGAGGTGGGGAAGGAGAGGTGGGGAAGGAGGGGGGGAAGGAGAGAGGTGGTGAGGAGAGGGGGGAAGGAAAGGGGAAGGAGAGGGGATGAAAGTAGAGATGGAGTAAGGTGAGGGGGAAGCAGAGGGGGGAAGGAGAGGGTGGGAAAGGGGGAGAAGGAGAGGGGGGAAGGAGAGTGGGGGAAGGGGGTGGACAGAGAGAGGGTCAAAGTAGAGATGGGGTAAGGAGAGGGGGAAGAAGAGATGGGAAGGGGAGATATGGGAAGATATGGGAAGGAGAGAGAGAGGTTTGAGAGTCGGGGGAAGGAGAGCGGGGGAAGGAGAGGGGGAAGAAGAGGGAGAATGGGGTGAAGGTGAGTAGGGGAAAGGGGGGAAGTAGAGGGAGAAGGAGGGGGAAGGAGAGGGGCAAGGAGACGGAGGCAGAGAGTGGAGAGGAGAGATGTCAGAAGGAGTTGGGGGAAAGAGTGAGGGAAAGAGTGTGGTAAGGAGAGGGGGGAAGGGTGGAAGGAGGGGGGGAAGGGCGAATGGACAGGGAGTGAAAGAGAGGGGGAGGAGGGTTGTCAGAAGGAGATAGAGTGGAGGGGGGGCGAAGGAGAGGGCGAACGTAGATGTGGGGAAGGAGAGGGTGGAAGGAGAGAGGGGGGACGTAGAGATTGGGGAAGGACAGAGGGGAGGAAGGAGTGAGGGGAAGTAGCGAGGGGGGGAAGTAGAGAGTGGGGAAGGACAGAGGGGAGGAAGGAGCGAGGGGGGAAGGAGAGGGGCAAAAAAGAGGGGAGGGAAGGGGAGAGGGGAAGGAGAGAAGGGGGAAGGAGAGAAGGGGGAAGGAGAGAGAGGGGAGAAGGAGAGACCGGAGTGAAGGGGGAATTAGAGAGGGGGAAAGGAGAGAGTGGGGAAGGACAGAGGGGTAGAAGGAGCAAGGGGGGAAGGAGACGGGGGCGAATGAGAAGATGGGGAAGGGGAGAGGGAAGGAAGGGGAAGGAGAGAGGGGAGAAGGAGAGAGGGAAGGAGAGGGAAGGAGAGGGGGGAAGGAGAGAGGGAAGGAAGGGGGAAGGAGAGAGGGGAGAAGGAGACGTGGGGAAGGAGAGGGGAAAGGAGAGGGGGGAAGGAGAGAGGATAAGGAATGGGGAAAGAGAGAGGGAGAAGGAAGAGGGAAGGAGAGGGGGAAGGAGAGAGGGGGCAAGTAGAGAGTGGGGAAGGACAGAGGAGTGGAAGGAGCAAGGGGGGAAGGAGACAGGGGGAATGAGAGGAGGGGGAAGGGGAGAGGGAAGGAAGGGGGGAAGGAGAGGGGGGAAGGAGAGAGGATAAGGAATGGGGAAAGAGAGAGAGGGAGAACGAAGAGGGAAGGAGAGGGGGAAGGAGAGAGGGGGAGGAGAGAAAGGGGAAGGAATGGGGAAGGAGCGAGGGTGGAAGGAGAGAGGCGGTAAAGGAGAGAGGGGAAGGAAGGGGGAAGGAGAGAGGGGAGAAGGGGAGGGAGGAAGGAAGGGGGAATGAGAGGGGGAGAAGGAGACGGGGTAAGGAAGGGGAAAGGAGAGAGGGGAGAAGTAAGAGTGGAGAATGAGAGGGGGAAGGAGAGAGGCGGGAAAAAGGAGCAAGGAAGGGGGAGGAGGGAGGGGAAGGGGAGGCAGAAGGAGAGAGGGGAGAAGGAGAGAGGGGAGAAAGAAAGGGGGGGAAGGAGAAAGGGGAGAATGAGAGAAGGGAAGGAGAGGGGCAATGAGAGAGGGGAGAATGAGGTGGGAAAGGAAGGAGGGAGAAAGAGAGATCAGAAGAAAGGGGAAAGGAGAGAGGGGAAAAGGAGAGAGGGGAAGGAAGGGGGAAGGAGAGAGGTGAGAAGGAGGGGGTAAAGGAAGGGGGAAGGAGACAGGGGAGAAGGAGAGGGGTGAAGGAAGGGGGAAGGAGAGAGGGGAGAAGGAGAGGGGGGTAAATGAAGGGGGTAGGAGAGAGGGGAGAAGGAGGGGGTAAAGGAAGGGGGAAGGAGACAGGGGAGAAGGAGAGGGGGGTAAATGAAGGGGGTAGGAGAGAGGGGAAGGAAGTGGGAAGGAGAGGTGGAGAAAGAGAGAGGTGGGAAGGGGAGAGAGAGAAAGGGCAGAGGGGAAGAACTGGCGAAGGAGAGAGGGGAGAAGGAGAGAGGGGCGAAGGAGACGGGGGAAGGAGAGGGGCAACGAGAGAGGGGAGAAGGAGGGGGGTAAAGGAAGGGGAAAGGAGACAGGGGAGAAGGAGAGAGGGGAAGGAAGGGGGAATGAGAGAGTAGAGAACGAAAGGGGGAAAGGGGGGAGAAGGAGAGGGTGAAAGGAAGGGGGAGGAGAGAGGGGGGAAGGATAGAGGGGAGGGAAAGCAGGGGGCAGAAGAGAGGACAGAAGGAGAGCGGGGAAGGAAGTGGGAGGAGAGAGGGGAGAAGGAGAGGGGGTAAGGAAGGGAGAAGGAGAGAGGGGAGAAGGAGGGGGTAAAGGAAGGGGGTAGGAGAGAGGGGAAGGAAGGGGGAAGGAGCAGTGGAGAAAGAGAGAGGTGAGAAGGAGAGAGAGAGAAAGGACAGAGGTGAAGAACCGGCGAAGGAGAGAGGGGAGAAGGAGAGAGGGGAAGGAGGGGGCAACGAGAGAAGGGAGAAGGGGGGGCGAAGGAAGGGGAAAGGAGACAGGGGAGAAGGAGAGGGGCGTAATTGAAGGGGGTAGGAGAGAGGGCAAGGAAGTGGGAAGGAGAGGTGGAGAAATAGAGAGGTGGGAAGGAGAGAGAGAGAAAGGACAGAGGGGAAGAACCGGCGAAGGAGAGAGGGGAGAAGGAGAGAGGGGCGAAGGAGACGGAGGAAGGAGAGGGGCAACGAGAGAGGGGAGAAGGAGGGGGGTAAAGGAAGGGGAAAGGAGACAGGGGAGAAGGAGAGAGGGGAAGGAAGGGGGAATGAGAGAGTAGAGAACGAAAGGGGGAAAGGGGGGAGAAGGAGAGGGTGAAAGGAAGGGGGAGGAGAGGGGGGAAGGAAGTGGGAAGGAGAGGTGGAGAAAGAGAGAGGTGGGAAGGGGAGAGAGAGAAAGGACAGAGGGGAAGAACTGGCGAAGGAGAGAGGGGAGAAGGAGATAGGGGAGAAGGAGACAGGGAAGGAGAGGGGCAACGAGAGAGGGGAGAAGGAGGGGGGTAAAGGAAGGGGAAAGGAGACAGGGAGAAGGAGAGAGAGGAAGGAAGGGGGAATGAGAGAGTAGAGAACGAAAGAGGGAGAGGGGGGAGAAGGAGAGGGTGAAAGATAGGGGGAGGAGAGAGGGGGGAAGGATAGAGGGGAGGGAAAGCAGGGGGCAGAATAGAGGACAGAAGGAGAGCGGGGAAGGAAGTGGGAGGAGAGAGGGGAGAAGGAGAGGGGGTAAGGAAGGGAGAAGGGGAGGGGGAGGAGTGGGGAAGGAGAGACGGGAGAAGGAGAGGGGGTAAGGAAGGGAAGGAGAGAGGGGAGAAGGAGAGAGGGGGAAGGAAGGGGGAAGAAGATGGGGAGAAGAAGGGGGGAAGGAAGGGGGAAGGAGATGGGGGAGGAAGGGGGAAGGAGATGGGGGAAGGAAGGGGGAAGGAGATGGGGGAAGGAAGGGGGAAGGAGATAGGGGGAAGGAGAGGGGTGAAGGAAGGGGAAGGAGATAGGGGGAGGAGATAGTGGGAAGGAGATGGGGAGGAAGGAGAGGGGAAGGAGATGGGGGGAAGGAAGATGGAAGGAGATGGGGGGAGGAAGGGGGAAGGAGATGGGGGAAGGAGATGGGGAAGGAGGGGGGAAGGAAGGGGGAAGGAGATGGGGGGAAGGAGATGGGGGAAGGGGGCAAGGAAGGGGAAGGCGATAAGGGGGGAAGGAGGGGGCAAGGAGATAGGGGAAGAGGGAAGGAGAGGGGATGAAGGAGATAAGGGGGAAGGAGAGGGAGGAAGGAAATAGGGGGAAGGAGAGGGGGGAAGGAAGGGGAAGGAGATGGGGAAGAAGAAGATTGGGGGGTGGAGATGGGGGGAAGGAGATGGGGGAAGGCGATGGGGGGAAGGAGAGGGGAAGGAAGGGGGAAGGAGATAAGTGGGAAGGAGATAGTTGGGAAGGAGATAGCGGGGTAGGAGATAGGGGGAAGGAGATGGGAAGGAGATGGGGGAAGGAGATGGGGGAAGGAGATGGGGGAAGGAGGGGGAAGGAAGGGGAAGGAGATGGGGAGGGAAGGAGGGGTGGGAAGGAAGGGGGAAGGGGGGAAGGAGGGGGAAAGGGAGGAAAGGAAGGAGATGGGGGTGAAGGAGAGGGGGAAGGAGAGGGGTCCGGAATGAAGGAGATGGGGGAGAAGGGGAGGAGGGAAGGAGAGAGGGGGAGAAGGAAGGAGAGGGGGGTGTAAGGGGGGCGAGGAAGGAGATGGGGGGAGGAAGGAGATGGGGTGAAGGAGGAGGGGAAGGAAGGAGGGGGAAGGAAGAACGGGGGAGGAAGGAGGGGGGCAGGGAAGGAGGGGGGAAGGAAGGAAATGGGGGAAGGAGAGGGGGGAAGGAGATGGGGGGAAGGAAGATGGAAGGAGATGGGGGGAGGAAGGGGGAAGGAGATGGGGGAAGGAGATGGGGAAGGAGGGGGGAAGGAAGGGGGAAGGAGATGGGGGGAAGGAGATGGGGGAAGGGGGCAAGGAAGGGGGAAGGCAATAAGGGAGGAAGGAGGGGGCAAGGAGATAGGGGAAGGGGAAGGAGAGGGGAGGAAGGAGATAAGGGGGAAGGAGAGGGAGGAAGGAAATAGGGGGAAGGAGAGGGGAGAAGGAAGGGGGAAGGAGATGGGGTAGAAGAAGATTGGGGGAGGAGATGGGGGGAAGGAGATGGGGGAAGGCGATGGGGGAAGGAGAGGGGAAGGAAGGGGGAAGGAGATGGGGGAAGGAGGGGGAAGGAAGGGGGAAGGAGATAAGTGGGAAGGAGATAGTTGGGAAGGAGATAGCGGGGTAGGAAAAAAGGGGAAGTAGATGGGGCAAGGAGATAGGGGGGAAGGAGAGGGGAAGGAGATGGGGAAGGAGATGGGGGAAGGAGATGGGGGAAGGAGGGGGAAGGAAGGGGGAAGGAGATGGGGAGGGAAGGAGGGGAGAAGGAAGAGGGAAGGAGGGGTGGAAAGGAAGGGGAAGGGGGAAGGAAGGGGGAGAGAGAGAGAGAGGGGAAGGGGATGGGAGGGTGGAAGGTGAAAGGAGAGTGGGGGAAAGGAGAGGGGGCAGGAAGGGGGACAGAGAGGGAGGAAGGAGAGGGGAAGGAGAGAGGGGGGAAGGAGAGAGGGGGAAAGAGAGAGGGGGGAACGAAGGGGGAAGGGGAGAGGGGGAAGGAGAGGGGATAGGGAAGGGGGAAGGAGAGGGGGGAGAAGGAAGGAGATGGGGGAAAGGAAGGAGAGGGGAGTGAAGGAGAGGGGGGAAGGAAGGAGAGGGGGAACGAAGAAGATGGGGGAAGGAGAGGGGGGAAGGAAGGGGGAAGGAGAGAGGGGGAAAGGATAGGGGAAGGAAGCAGATGGGGGCAAGGAGAGGGGAAGGAGGTGGGAAGGAATGAGGGGGAGGAAGGAAGGGAGGAGGAAGGAGGGGGGAGAGTGAGGGTGGGAAGGCAGGAGATGGGGGAAGGAGAGGGGGGGAAGGAAGGGGGAAGGAAGGATGGGGGAAGGGGGGCAAGGAAGGAGTTGGGGGGAAGGAGAGGGGGGAAGGAAGGGGGAGGAAGGAGATGGGGGAAGGAAGGAGATGGGGGAAGGAGGGGGAAGGCAAGAGATGGGGAAGGAGAGGGGAAGGAAGGGGGAAGGAAGCAAGGGGTAAGGAAGGGGGAAGGAAGGAGATGGGGGAAGGAAGGGGAAGGAGGGGAAGGAAGGAGATGGGAGTGAAGGGGGGGCGATGGAAGGAGAGGGGGTGAAGGAGGGGGGAGGAAGGAGATGGGGGAAGGAAGGAGATGGCGGGGAAGGAGAGTGGGCGAAGGCAGGAGATGGGGAAGGAGAGGGGGAAGGAGGAGGAAGGAGGACGGAAGGAGTGGGGGAGGGAAGGGGGAAGGAACGAGATGGTGAGAAGGAGGGGGAAGGAAGGGGGAAGGAGAGGGGGTGAAGGAGTGGGGAGGAAGAAAGGGGGAAGGAGAGAGGGAGGAAAGAGAGGGGGAAGGAGAGAAGGGGAAATGAGAGGGGGGAAGGAAGGGGGAAAGAAGGGGGGAGGAGAGGGGGGAAGGAAGGAGATGGGGGAAGGAAGGTGATGGGGGAAGGAGGGGGAAAGGGGGGAAAGGAAGGAGATGGGGTGAAGGAGAGGGGGAAGGAGAGGGGTCCGGAATGAAGGAGATGGGGGAGAAGGGGAGGGGGGAAGGAGAGAGGGGGAGAAGGAAGGAGAGGGGGGTGTAAGGGGGGCGAGGAAGGAGATGGGGGAGGAAGGAGATGGGGTGAAGGAGGAGGGGAAGGAAGGAGGGGGAAGGAAGAACGGGGGAGGAAGGAGGGGGGCAGGGAAGGAGGGGGGAAGGAAGGAGATGGGGGAAGGAGAGGGGGGAAGGAGGGGGGAAGGAAGGGGAAGGAAGGGGGAAGGAAGTAGAGGGGGAAGGAAGGGGGAAGGAAGGAGATGGGGAAGGGAGGAGATGGGAGGGAAGGAAGGAGATGGGGGTGAAGTGGGGCGATGGAAGGAGAGGGGGTGAAGGAGGGGGGAGGAAGGAGGTGGGGGAAGGAATGAGATGGCGGGGAAGGAGACGGGGCGAAGACAGGAGATGGGGAAGGAGAGGGGTGAAGGAGGGGGGAGGAAGGAGGACGGAAGGAGAGAGGGAGGAAAGAGAGGGGGAAGGAGAGATGGTGGAATGAGAGGGGGAAGGAAGTGGGGAGGAGAGAGGGGAAGGAAGGAGATGGGTGGAAGGAAGGTGATGGGGGAAGGAGGGGGGAAGGGGGGAAGGAAGGAGGTGGGGGTGATGGAGAGGGGGAAGGAGAGGGGGCAGAATGAAGGAGATGGGGAGAAGGGGAGGGTGGAAGGAGTGAGGGGGAGAAGGAAGGAGAGGGGGGTGTAAGGGGGAGCCAGGAAGGAGATGGGGGAGGAAGGAGATGGGGTGTAGGAGGGGGGAAGGAAGGAGGGGGAAGGAAGAACGGGGGGAAAGAAGGAGGGTGGCAGGGAAGGATGGGGGAAGGCAGGAGATGGGGGAAGGAGAGGGGGGAAGGCAGGAGATGGGGGGAAGGAGAGGGGGGAAGGAGGGGGGAAGGAAAGGGGGTGAAGCAAGTGGGAAGGAAGGAGATGGGGAAGGAGAGGGGGGAAGAAAGGAGGAAGGAAGGAGATGGGGGAAGGAAGGAGATGGGGAGAGAAAGGAGATCGGGGTGAGGGGGGGAGGCAGGAGATGGGCAGAAGGAGAGGGGGGATGGAGGGGGAAGGAAGGGGGAAGGAATGTGAGGGGGAAGGAAGGAAATGGGGAAGGAGAGGGGGAGTACGGAAGGGGGAAGGAGATGGGGGAAGGAGGGAGGCAAGGAGATGGGGGGAAGGAAGGAGATGGGGAGGAAGGGGGGAAGGAGTGGAGGAAGGAGATCGGTGGAAGGAAGGAGATGGGGGAAGGAAGGAGATGGGGAGGAAGGGAGGAAGGAGTGGAGGAAGGAGATCGGTGGAAGGAAGGAGATGGGGGAAGGAAGGAGAGGGGGCAAGGGGGGGAACGAGGGGGGGAAGGAGAGAGGGGAATGAAGGAGATGGGGGAAGGAGGGGGGAAGTAGGGGGGAAGGAAGGGGGGGCAGAAGGAAGGAGAGGGGAGAAGAATGAGAGGGTGGGAGGGAAGGAGGGGTGGAAGGAAGGAGAGGGGCTGAAGGAGGGGGAGAGGAAGGAGATGGGGGGAATGGAGGAGATGGGGGAAGGCGAGGTGTGGAAGGAGGGGGGAAGGAAGGGGGAAGGATGGAGGGGGAAGGAAGGGGGAAGATAGGAGATGGGTGAAAGGTGGGGGAGGAAGGAGAGGGGGGAAGGAAGGAGATGGTGGGAAGGAGAGGAGGGCGAAGGAGGAGGGAATAAAGGGGGAAGGTAGGAGAGGGGGAAGGAAGGGGAAGAAAGGAGGGGGGAAGGTAGGAGGGGAGAAGAAAGGAGAGGGGGAAGGAAGGAGAGTGGGGGAGGAAGGAGAGGGGGGAAGGACGGGGGAGAAAGAAGGGGGAAGTAGATGGGGAAGGTGGGGTGGAAGGAAGGGGGAAGGAGATGGGGGAGGAGGGGAGCAAGGAGATGGTGGGAAAGAAGGAGATGGGGAGGAAGGGGGGAAGGAGGCGAGGAAGGAGATGGGTGGAAGGAAGGAGATGGGAGATGGAAGGAGATGGGGGAAGGAAGGAGAGGGGGCAATGGGGGAACAAGGGGGGAAGGAGAGAGGGGGAATGAAGGAGATGCGGGGAAGGAGGGGGAAGTAGGGGGGAAGGAAGGAGGGGGCGGAAGGAAGGAGAGGGGAGAAAAAGGAGAGGGTGGGAGGGAAGGAGATGGGGGAAGGAGAGTGGGGTGAAGGCAGGAGATGGGGGGAAGGCGAGGGGTGGAAGGAGGGCGGAAGGAAGTAGATGGGGAAGGATGGAGGGGGGCAAGGAGGGGGGAAGTAGGGGGGGAAGGAGAGAGGGGGAATGAAGGGAGATGGGGGAAGGAGGGGGAAGTAGGGGGAAGGAAGGAGGGGGGGGCGGAAGGAAGGAGATGGGAGAAGAAGGAGAGGGTGGGAAGGAAGGAGGGGTGGAAGGAAGGAGAGGGGGTGAAGGAGGGGGAGAGGAAGGAGATGGGGGAAGAATGGAGATGGGGGGAAGAAGAGGGGAGGAAGGAGAGGGGAAGGAGGGGGGAAGGAAGTAGATGGGGAAGGAAGGAGATGGTGGGAAGGAGAGGGGGGGAAGGAGGGGGGAATAAAGGGGGAAGGAAGGAGAGAGGGAAGGAAGGGGAAAGAAAGGAGGGGGAAGGTAGGAGGGGGGAAGGAAGGGGGAAGAAAGGAGATGGGGGAAGGAGGGGGGAAGGAATGAGGAAGGAAGGAGATGGGGGAACGAAGGAGATGGGGGAAGGAAGGGAGAGGGAGGGAAGGAAGGAAGGGGGTAAGGAAGGAGGGGGGAAGGAAGGGAGAGGGAGTGAAGGAAGGAGAGTGGGGGGGAAGGAAGGAGAGGGGAGAAGGAAGGAGAGGGAGGGAAGAGAGGGAGGGAAGGAGAGTGGGGAAGGAAGGGGGAAGGAAGGAGAGGGGGAAGGAATGGGGAAGAAAGGAGATGGAGAAAGGGGGGGGGAAGGAAGGAGATGGGGGAAGGAAGGAAATGGGGGGAAGGAAGGAAATGGGGGGAAGGAAGGAGATGGGGGAAGGAAGGAGGAGGGGGGGGGGGGGGGGGGGGGGGGGGGGGGGGGGGGGGGGGGGGAGGGGGGGGGGGGGGGGGGGGGGGGGGGGGGGGGGGGGGGGGGGGGGGGGGGGGGGGGGGGGGGGGGGGGGGGAAGGAAGGAGGGGGTAAGGAAGGAGAGGGGGGAAGGAAGGGAGAGGGGGGAAAGAAGGAGAGTGGGGGGAAAGGAAGGAGGGGGGGAAGGAAGGAGAGGGGGAAGGAGAGGGGTGGAAGGAGAGGGGGTGAAGGAGAGGGGAGGGAAGGAAGGAGGGGGAAAAGAAGGAGAGGGGGAAGGAGAGGGGAAGAATGGGGGAAAAAGGAGGGAGGGAAGGAAGGAGGGGGGAAGGAGAGGGGAGGAGGAAGGAGATGGGGGAAGGAAAGAGATAGGGGAAGGGGGGATGGATGGGGGAAGGAAGGGGAAAGGAAGGAGGGGGGCAGGTGGGGGGAGGAAGGGGGAATGAAGGAGAGGGGGGTAGGATGGGGTAAGGAAGGGGGAAGAAAGGAGAGGGGGGAAGGAGGGGGCAAGGAAGGGGGAAGGAAGGAGATGGGGGAAGGAGAGGGGAAGGAAGGGGGAAGAAAGGAGAGGGGGGAAGGAGGGGGGAAGGATGCGGGAAGGAAGGAAAGGGGGAAGGAAGGAGATGGGGAAGGAGAGGGGGGATGGAAGGGGGAAGGAAGGAGATGGGGGAAGGAAGGAGATGGGGGAAGGAAGGAGATGGGGGAAGGGGAAGGATGGGGGAAGGAAGGGGGAAGGAAGGAGGGAGGCAGGTGGGGGGAGGAAGGGGAAATGAAGGAGAGCGGGGGAAGGAGTGGGAAAGAAAGGGGGAAGGAAGGAGATGCGGGAAGGAGAGGGGGGAAGGAGGGGGAGGAAGGATGGGGGATGGAAGGAGGGAGGCAGGTGGGGGGAGGAAGGGGGAATGAAGGAGAGCGGGGGAAGGAGAGGGGGGAAGGAGGGGGGAGGAAGGAGATGGGGGGAAGGAGAGGGGGGAAGGAGGGGGAAGGAAGGAGATTGGGGGAAGGAGGGGGGAGGAAGGACGGGGAAAGGAAAGGGGGAAGGAAGGAGATGGGAGGGAAGGAGGGGGGAAGGAGGGTGGAAGGAAGGAGTGGGGAAGGAGAGAGGGGAAGCAGAGTGGGGGAAGGAGAGTGGGGGAAGGAGGGGGGAAGGAAGGAGAGGGGGGAAGGAGAGTGGGTGAAGGAGGGGGAAGGAAGGAGATGGAGTGAAGGAGAGGGGGAAGGAAGGACGGGGGAAGGAAAGGGGGAAGGAAGGAGATGGGAGGGAAGGAGGGTGGGAAGGAGGGGGGAAGAAGGGGGCAGGAAGGGGGAAGGAAGGAGAGGGGGGAAGGAGAGTGGGGGAAGGAGAGTGGGGGAAGGGGGGGGAAGGAAGGGGGAAGGAATGGGGTGGAAGGAGGGGGAAGGAAGGAGATGGGGGAAGGACATGGAGGGAAGGAGATGGGGGTAGGAAGGAGATGGGGAGGAAGGAGAGGGGTGGAAGGAGAGCGGGGAAGAAAGGGGGGAGGAAGGAGATGGGGGGAAGGAAAGGGGGGAGGAGAGGGGGAAGGAGAGGGGAGGAAGGAAGGGGGAAGGAAGGAGATGTGAAAGGAAGGAGATGGGGAAGGGGGGAAGGAGAGTCGGAAGGAGAGGGGGAAAGAGAGGGTGTAAGGAGGGGGAAGGAAGGAGATTGGGGAAGGAGATGGAGGGAAGGAGATGGGGGTAGAAAGGAAATGGGGAGGAAGGAGAGGGGGAGGAGGGGGATGGAAGGAGATGGGGAAGGGAGGAGAGGGTTGGAAGGAGAGGGGGGAAGAAATGGGGGAGGAAGGAGATGGGGGGCAGAGAGGGGGAAGGAAAGAGTAAAGAAGGAGATGGGGGAAGGAGAGGGGGAGGAGAGCGGGAAGGAAGGGGGAAGGAAGGAGTTGGGGAAGGAGGGGGGGAAGGAGAGGGGAGGAAGGAAAGGGGAAGGAAGGAGATGTGAAAGGAAGGAGATGGGGGAAGGGGGAAGGAGAGGGGGAAAGAGAGTGGGGAAGGAATTTGGAAGGAAGGAGATTGGGGGAAGGAGAGGGGGGGAAGGAAGGGGAAGGAAGGGGGAAGGAAGGAAATGGGGAAGGAGAGGGGGGAAGGAAGGGGGAAGGAAGGTGGGAGGAGGAGATGGAGGGGAAGGGGGATGGAAGGTGGAAGGAAGGAGATGGGGGGAAGGAGGAGGGAGAAGGGGGAAGGAAGGGGTAAGGAAGGAGATGGGGAAGGAGGGGGGATGGAAGGGAGAAGGAAGGAGATGGGGAAGGAGAGGGGGAAGGAAGGGGGAAGGAAGGAGATGGGGGAAGGAGAGGGGGAAGGAAGGAGATGGGGAAGGAGGGGGGGAAGGAAAGGGGAGGAAGGAAGGGGGAAGGAAGGAAATGGGAAAGTAAGGAGATGGGGGAAGGGGGGAAGGAGAGGGGGAAGGAAAGGGGGAAAGAGAGTGGGGAAGGAAGTTGGAAGGAAGGAGATTGGGGGAAGGAGAGGGGGGAAGGAAGGGGAAGGAAGGGGGGAAGGAAGGGGGAAGGAAGGAAATGGGAAGGAGAGGGGGAAGGAAGGGGGAAGGAAGGTGGAAGGAGGAGATGGAGGGGAAGGGGGAAGGAAGGAAATGGGGGAAGGAGAGGGGGCGGAAGAAGGGGGAAGGAAGGAGGAGATGGAGGGGAAGGGGAAGGAAGGTGGAAGGAAGGAGATGGGGGGAAGGAGGAGGGGGAAGGGGGAAGGAAGGGGTAAGGAAGGAGATGGGGGGAAGGAGGGGGGTACGGAAGGGAGAAGGAAGGAGATGGGGGAAGGAGATGGAGGAAGGAAGAGGGAAGGATGGAGATGGGGGAAGGAGAGGGGGGAAGGAAGGGGGAAGGAAGGAGATGGGGGAAGGAAGGAGATGGGGAGAAGGAAGAAGGGGGTGAAGGAGGGGGGAAGGCAGGAGATGGGGAAGGAGAGGGAGGATGGAGGGGGGAAGGAAGGGGAAGGAGAGGGTGTGAAGGAGTGGGGAGGAAGGAAGGGGAAGGAGAGAGGTGAGATGGTGAAATGAGAGGGGGGAAGGAAGGGGGAAGGAAGGGGTGAGGAGGGGGGAAGGAAGGAGATGGGGGAAGGAAGGTGATGGGGAAGGAGGGGGATGGGGAAGGAAGGAGATGGTGGTGAAGGAGACAGGGGAAGGAGAGGGGGCAGAATGAAGGAGATGGGGAGAAGGGGAGGGGGGAAGGAGAGAGGGGGAGAAGGAAGGAGAGGGGGGTGTAAGGGGGAGCCAGGAAGGAGATGGGGAGGAAGGAGATGGGGGCAGGAGAGGTGGGAAAGGCAGGAGATGGGGGGAAGGAAGGAGGGGGGCAAGGGGGGGGAACGAGGGGGAAGGAGAGAGGGGAATGAAGGAGATGGGGGAAGGAGGGGGGAAGTTGGGGGAAGGAAGGAGTGGGGCAGAAGGAAGGAGAGGGGAGAAGAAGGAGAGGGTGGGAGGGAAGGAGGGGTGGAAGGAAGGAGAGGGGGTGAAGGAGGGGGAGAGGAAGGAGATGGGGAAGGAAGGAGATGGGGGGAAGGAGAGGGGAGGAAGGAGAGGGGGAGAAGAAGGAGATGGGGGTGAAGGAGGGGGGAGGAAGTTGATGGGGGGAAGGAAGGAGATGGTGGGAAGGAGAGGGGGAAGGAGGGGGGAATAAAGGGGGAAGGTAGGAGCGGCGTAAGGAAGGGGAAGGATGGAGGGGGGAAGGAAGGGGAAGAAAGGAGATGGGGGAATTGGGGAAGGAAGGAGATGGGGAGAAAGAAGGAGATGGGGTGAAGGAGGGGGGAGGAAGGATAGGGGCGAAGGCTGGAGATGGGGGGAAGGTGAGGGGTAAGGAGGGGGGAAAAGGGGAAGGTAGGAGAGGCGTAAGGAAGGGGGAAGAAAGGAGGGGGGAAGGTAGGAGGGGAAAAGAAAGGAGATGGGAAAGTAAGGAGAGTGGGTGGAGGAAGGAGAGGGGGAAGGACAGGGGGAGAAGGAAGGGGGAAGTAGATGGGGGAAGGAGGCGTGGAAGGAAGGGGGAAGGAGATGGGGGGAGGAGGGGGAAGGAGGGGAGGAAGGAGATGGGTGGAAGGAAGGAGATGGGGAAGGAAGGAGAGGGGGCAAGGGGGGAAGTAGGCGGGGAAGGAGAGAGGGGGAATGAAGGAGATGGGGGAAGGAGGGGGGAGGTAGGAGGGGAAGGAAGGAGGGGGCGGAAGGAAGGAGATTGTGGGAAGGAGAGGGGGCGAAGGCAGGAGATGGGGGAAGGAGAGGGGGAGGGAGGGGGGGAATAAAAGGGGAAGAAGGAGAGAGGGAAGGAAGGGGGAAGAAAGGAGGGGGGAAGGTAGGAGGGGGAAGGAAGGGGAAGAAAGGAGATGGGGGAAGGAGGGGGGGAAGGAATGGGGAAGGAAGGAGATGGGGGAAGGAAGGAGATGGGGAAGGAAGGATGGGGGAATGAAGGGTGAAGGAAGGAGGGAGGGCAGGTGGGGGAGGAAGGGGAGTGAAGGAGAGTGGGTAGGATGGGGAAGAAAGGGGGAAGGAAGGAGGGCGCACGCCGCGCCGCCGCGCCGCCGCACGCGCCGCCCCCGCAACCGCGCCGCGCGGCCGCATCGAACGCCGCCGCGCAGCCCGACCCCCCCCGCGCAAGGAGAGGGGTGAAGGAGAGGGAGGAAGGAAGGAGGGGGGTAAGGAAGGAGAGGGGGAAGGAGAGGGGGAAGAAGGGTGGAGGAAGGAGGGAGGGAAGGAAGGAGGGGTAAGGTGAGTGGGGAGAAAGGAGACCGGGGAAGGAAGGAGATGGGGGAAGGGGGAAGGATGGGGAAGGAAGGGGGAAGGAAGGAGGGAGGCAGGTGGGGGGAGAAGGGGGAATGAAGGAGAGTGGGGGAAGGAGTGGGGAAGGAAGGGGGAAGGAAGGAGATGGGGGAAGGAGAGGGGGGAAGGAGGGGGGAGGAAGGATGGGGGAAGGAAAGGGGGAAGGAAGTAGATGGGACGGAAGGAGGGGGAAGGAGGGTGGAAGGAAGGAGAGGGGGGAAGGAGAGAGGGGAAGCAGAGTGGGGGAAGAGGGGGAAGGAAGGAGATGGGTGGAGGGGGGAAGGAAGGACGGGGAAGGAAAGGGGAAGGAAGGAGATGGGAAGGAAGGAGGGTGGAAGGAGGGGGGAAGAAGGGGGCAGGAAGGGGGAAGGAAGGAGAGGGGGAAGGAGAGTGGGGAAGGAGAGTGGGGAAGGAGGGGGGAAGGAAGGGGGAAGAAGTAGAGGGGGGAAGGAGAGTGGGGGTAGGAGAGTGGGGGCAGGATCGGGGAAGGAGGGGAAGGAAGGAGATGGGGTGAAGGAGAGGAGGAAAGAGAGAGGGGAAGGAAGGGGGAAGGAAGGGGGTGGAAGGAGGGGGGGGTAAGGAGATAGGAAAGGACATGGAGGAAGGAGATGGGGGTAGGAAGGAGATGGGAGAAGGAGAGGGGGAGGAGGGGGAAGGAAGCAGATGGGAAGGAAGGAGAGGGGTGGAAGGAGAGGCGGGAAGAAAGGGGGGAGGAAGGAGATGGGGGGAAGGAGAGGGGGAGGAGAGGGGAGGAAGGAAGGGGAAGGAAGGAGATGTGAAAGGAAGGAGATGGGAACGGGAGAAGGAGAGGGGGAAGGAGAGGGGGAAAGAGAGGGGGGGAAGGAAGGGGGAAGGAAGGAGATTGGGGGAAGGAGAGGGGAAGGAAGGGGAAGGAAGGGGGAAGGAACGGGGAAGGAAGGAGATGGGGAAGGAGAGGGGGGAAGGGAGAGGAAGGAAGGACGGTAGAAGGAAAGGGGGGAAGGAAGGAGATGGGAGGGAAGGAGAGGAAGAAGGGGGAAGAAGGGGCAGGAGGGGAAGGAAGGAGAGGGGGGTAGGAGAGTGGGGGAAGCAGGGGGGAAGGAAGGAGAGGGGGGTAGGAGACTGGGGGAAGGAGGGGGGAAGTAAGGGGGAAGGAAGGGGGAAGGAAGGGGGGAAGGAAGGAGATTGGGGATGGAGATGGAGGGTAGGAGAGGGGGTAGGAAGGAGATGGGAGGAAGGAGAGGGGAGGAGAGGAAGGAAGGAGATGGGGAAGGAAGGAGAGGGGTGGAAGGAGAGGGGAAGAAATGGGGAGGAAGCAGATGGGGGCAGAGAGGGGGGAAGGAAAGAGGAAGGAAGGAGATCGGGGAAGGAGAGGGGGAGGAGAGGGGGAAGGAAGGGGGAAGGAAGGAGATGGTGGAAGGAGGGGGGAAGGAGAGGGGGAAGGAAGGGGTAAGGAAGAAGATGGGTAAGGAAGCAGATGGGGGAAGGGGGAAGGAGAGGGGAAGGAGAGGGGAAATAGAGGGGGGAAGGAAGTTGGATGGAAGGTGATTGGGGGAAGGAGTGGGGAAGGAGAGGGGGAAGGAAGGGGAAGGAAGGAGATGGGGAAGGAGAGGGGGGAAGGAGAGGGAGTTGAAGGAGTGGGGAAGGGATGGGGGAGGAGTATATGGGAGTGGGGGGAAGGAGGGGGAGGATGGAGAAGGGGGATGGAAGGAGAGGTGGGGGAGGAGGGGGAGGAATGGAGGGGGTAGGAAGGAGATGGGGGAAGGAGAGGGGGGGTAAGATGGGAGGTTAGTTGGTGTGCGGGAGGAGAGGGGAGGGATGGGGACAGGAGATGGGGAAGTGGTGCAAGGGGGGAAGAGGTGATGAGAGAGGGTGGAAGGAGGGTAGGAAGGAGATGGGGGAAGGAAGGAGAGGGGGCTAGGTGAAGAGGGGTGGTTTGTTGGGG